>NW_011499874.1:233532-317528 GCF_000495115.2 Populus euphratica | reverse complement strand
TAATGACCGATGAAAACTTTCCCATATGGGAGTTCAAGAAAGGCAGCAGAAATGGAGGCACTTTCAAATTCCCCTTCATAGTTGTATTCACTGCCAACATTCTTGATGTTCTCTGGTTTGAATCCAAGCACATTCTGCAGATAATTCCGTACAAATGAATCTCCATCACAGCCAACTTTTAAGCTGTTCCTTTTCAGCCACTCAATATCAGTAACATTTGGCTGCAGACGTCGGACAGTCAGCAATGAAGTGAGACTGGCAGTGTAGCTCGAGTTTAAGATCAATACTACGAAAAGCCACACTACAAGAACCACTCTGGTGAGGTTACAGTATATTTTCTCCCCTGCATAGAAAAGCAGTACTCTTATGAGTGATTTGAACTCAATAAAAAATGGAGTAATATCTCCTTCCACAGCTATGAATGTGAACCATTGTTTATAATGCATTGGAGCTGCCAATGCTAGATGAAACATATTTTCTCTTGTGCATACTCAAGAATCTTAAGTGGATGGCACAAGAAATTGTTCTAGTTTTACTCTTTCTACTTACTGTGTGCGAAATAAAGAGAAGAGAAAGTAAACCACAGAGCTGTGCCCATCTGATTCTTCCACGGGCCTTTAAACTCAGGATTAGTGTGATGCTCCAAGAACCAAAATATGAACATTGTGTAGATCAGTATAGCACCAGTGACCACCCACATTTCCGTTGTGAAAGGCTTCATAAACATCCATGCTGACTCTTTAGACTTTGCTGGAACTATCATTGACAATCCTGATTCTGCATATGGTTGTGTGAATTCAACTTTATCTGATCTGTCGGCTAGTATGGTTACATCACCGACAATGGCATCGAATGTCTTCAAAATTTTTTAGCACAAATGATAAGCAACAATCTGTTAGAAATATATTAAAACCGAACAAAAATACAGAATCTAATCTAGATAAAATAGTTTCGTAGGCCTTTTATCTTTACTCTATTACCCACGCACCTCACTACACCTTTAGAGGACCAAGTCAAACTTCAAACAATGATTGGAAAAGTGTTGGAGAATAATTATTAGTAAAGCATACGATAGAAAGGGGTTTTGCATGTTCTCTACAATAATTCCCCTCCATTTTCTATTATTCCTGATTTTGTTGTGCTGGACAATTTTGACTTTGAGGCTTTGTCTGGTTTAAATTATCCAGCTTATTAATTAATCATTTAAACTAAGCTTTGATTTGCAGCAGCAAGTTATATTATTATTAATCAATAACTTCTGGTCAAATCTCTGCATAGCAACCTTGTAGTGCTAAAAAAGATTCTTTTATGAAAAAAAGGGAATCAAAAGCAAATTTCAAAAGTTTCTTTTATGAATAAAGGGCTAATACACAAGATAACAAATATTTATAACAGACTGAAACAACAAAATCATCTTGTAGTGCTATTCATCATATGATCACCATCGAGAAATTTGAATGTTTAGACATAAGAGGATTTAGTTCTTACCTTGTTGTACACGTGATCCACCAGATCGCCATAGGTGCCATTGAAGGGTTGAAATTGATAAGGCAGATCATAATCCAGAACTTCTCGCACCTTATGGAAAAGTTCAATGCAGAAACCATCATATTCCTTCTTACCAGCAGCGTTTGTTGATACTTTCACAAACTTCTCAAATGAGGTCCTACCAGGAACACCAATAATCATCCGCTTTGTATCAGTAGGCATCAACCAGCCTTTTGGATTACGTTGTAGGTCGCCCGGCCAAATCACCGGCCTTCTCAACCTTATAGCTTCTGTAATATTTTCAGCTCCACCTTTTGCCACCACAGGTTGGTTTGAGAATCCAAACTCAGGTATCCAGAAATCTAGCTCCTTGTATCTCCTTCCAACCACATTCACAATCCTCAGCAGAGGACTATGCAACAACTCACCTGCTTTGACATTTATCTCGCCGCTTAAACCAACAAATTTGGTTGTTAATATGTTATCCAGAAACACTTTTGGACTGCTAGTGTTACTAGACAGTCTGTCCATGGCCTGAGTGATGATAGCAATGCTGTCATGTGCTCGTAGAGCAGTAAATCCTGGCTCATAGGAACCTTCCTCTGGATAGTCAGATCTGAATTTCTGCCGGAAGTGGGTAAGAAAAGTTTGGTAGGAACTCGTATTATCATAATAGTAGTTCTTAATTCCGAGAGCACCTTCCATGGACTGGATAACAGAAGTGTTAACTATGTCCAAGAAATTTGTAACTGTATCTGTAAGTATCCATACCATGTCATTTCCTACAAGTCCCATCTTCTTAGCTTCTCTAAACAGATGAATCATCATGGGCAACGATGACTGGAGCGCGATAAAAACCCGAGATTGTATTTTTTCACTTAGTAGTTTTGTCAGTTCTTCTAGAACAACAACTTTTGGATCAGATACGAAGGAAAATGGTGGAAGAACTAAGTTATATTCGATCTGTGAACCCACATCTTGAAGGGATTTTGTTAGAAGAGCCAGCATGTTATCACCACCATATGTATAATCTTCGTAAACAGTCACAACCCTCCTCCAGTTATAAGACTGAATAACAGATGCAATGCATCTTATTTGGTTAGAATCACCGTGAGCCATTCTTATCAAGAAAGGCCAACGAGATGATGCTAATGGTAGTGTTATGGCAGGTGCAGAGAATGAAATAACTGGAACTTTAAATTGGCTTCCAATATCAGCAACTAAAGCTGCCTCCTCCCATCTTTCCAAACCAATAATCACTTCCACTTCATTCTCTTCAATCAACTTTTCAGCTGCAAGAATAATTCATGGAGCAACGTTAGTGCAGTCACTCTTGTCATGGCTAAACGTTAAAAGTACATGGAACTATATATCATAAAGTGAGACCAAAAAAGAAGAAGAATATTACCAGCACGAGCAGCTTGAAGAGGGCTACTCCGGGAATCCTGAAAGTAAAGAAATAGCATGTGATTTGGTGACCCATTGTTGAACGTTTGAACTGCTATTTCCATTGCTGTTCTCTCTTCTTTCCCGGTTCTTGAATTGACATCAATGATGGCGCCAATGTTTGTAACTTTACTATCATTGATGTCTTTAGCTCCATGGGGGAGAGTAGTGACTAAAAAGGAGGTGACTACAAGAAACAGAAGCCACAATCTTGAGAGTTGGTTAAAATTAATGACAGGGAAAGACATTAGAGCTTTGTCTTCAAAGCATATCATAATAGTTTTGGCCACACCGTTATTGAATAAATAACCTCAACATATATATATATATAAAAAGAATGTATACGTGGACCGTGATGTTTGAGAGGAGACCGCGAATTTTCTAAGGAATGATGTACGCGTTATTTTTACACGTCTTAGACTTGGTTTGAGCTGGAAGTATTTAACAAGGACAAGTTTATGTGTGGTCATCGCTGCCTAAGATCACACGAGCTCTCAAATCAGTGAGTCATGCTTGGGGGCTCACAAGAATTAAAATTGAGTTAAATCATTTTACCCCTCGTATAAATTATACGAGTTTATCATTTTAAAAAATATTTTCTATCAATTACCTGAGTTGATTAATTTTATTTCACCCTCGTGTGTAAAAAGAAGAAGATAAATAGATAAAATGTTAAAAAAGTAAGTGATGGAGAAGAAACTTGAGTGAAAATTGATAGTTACCAAAAAGGTAAAATAAAATGAACTTTTTAAAAATTCACGAGCTATTCAAAGATATTACATGATAATAAGGATAGGTGATGGTAGAAAAGTTGTAGAATATTTATTTTTCCAAAAAACAAAACAAATGTGATAGACTTTGCAAAAAAAATAATAAAAAACCTAGATAAAAAAACTATAATCTTACTTAAAAAAATAAACTAAAATCTTAATAGCATTTCAAAAAATAATAAAGATAAAATTGAAAAACAATAACTAAAGTAAAAAGATTTGAGAGAAAAAAAACAATTTGTTAATCCGCTATGATTCTTTTCACAAGCCATAGTAAAATGCTGATATTTTATTTACATGAATAAATATTGGATTGATATATTTAATATTATAGTCATTAAATTCTTTATTTATTCAAAAGTTTACATGTAGACATTGATGTTCAGTCTTATAATTATATAAGCATATTAACTAATCTAATTTTCACAATTGAGTATTTAATTTTGTTTTTTTCTCGAATAGGTTTAACTAGGTGTAATTGAAGACAACTAAAATACTCTTACATATCTAATAGAGCATGTATAAACCATGCAAATCATCATAAAATTTATAACTCAAGACAATGATGTTATGTGAAAAGTCTTTACAATAACATTTCCTAAATCAATTCAGTTATGGTATCACAACCTTGAGTCTAAACCCATCATTGACTTTGGTAATTTCTACTCCAAACTCTTTTTCCCTTTTAGCACAAGCATACCAACTAAAAAGAGTACAATTAAGATATTTGCAATCACATAATAAAAATATGACGACATCAAAGCATATCTTTAAAGGATTGAAAAGAAAATTCTTAATGTGAAAAGTCTATTTGAACCCATTGTTACTAAAGCTTTGATTACATAACTATTCTACATGGAAACAATTATACACTTTTGAAACATCACAAAAAGTAATCGGAAAATCAAAGAGGTGCTATTTTTTTTTAAGAAATTTTGATTTTAATCAATTTCATCTAAAAAAACTTAATAAACACCCCTAGAACAACCCAAAACCAATTAATTAACCTAAAAAACCTAAAAAATGGTTCAACAATACAAATCAAAATGGAGAAATAAAATTCTCTCTTAACCCTAATCTACTATTTTCAGGCAAAATGAAGATTTAAAAAGACTTCAATGCGACTCTTTTTATTAAATGAAACTCATTGACACTAAAATTGCCTTTTTATTGTTGAAATGTGACCAATTAATATCTTTCTCTATCATTCTTTGTAACTTGATGACTCTATCTCCTTATTTAAACCTAGTGATTAAAATGTGAATAAAATAAAATATTGGACTAAACCATATAATTTTCAAACAAAAAGGGCAATAAATAAATTTGGACAAGATCTTATCCCTGAAGGGCATTAACACCAAATTTGTATTTAAAAAAGCTCCTTTTCCTCTGAGATTTTTATTTTGGTCCTCTAATTTTTATTTATTTCCAAACAAATAAACTATATTTTTTTTTTGCAAAATCAAGAACCAAACTAATGTCGAGATATTTTTTAAGACTTAGATAACCTAAAAGAAAGTATCACTAATCAAATCATCAAGCAGAATCACCATTCAACAAAATGTAGAATGATGAAATTAAAAAAAGAAAACTCTATGCCTAAAATAAAAAAGATGAAATAAAAAAACAAAATAGAAAAATATTTTCATATTAAATAAAAGGGTTATCATTTCAACTCACTTTTAATTTTAGTTCCCTCATTTTTAATTCTTTGCAAACAATAAACCAATCCTTTCTTGAAAAATCAAGAATAAATTAATGTCAAGACTATGGAAACTCGTAAGAAAGGAGCACAAAAGAAATTATTAGGCTTGATCACCAATTGATGCAATATGAAAGGTTGAAAATAAGAAAAAAAAAGTCTGATAATTAAAGTAAAATAAATCTAAGGACAAAAAAAAATTAAACATTATGCAAATCCACAATGATTCCTCTCACATGCTATAGTGAAAGGCTGATGCCTTTTTTTTTTTTACATTTTTTAATGTATGGGGAAGCCTTATTGACTTAGTTTTACTATTGCATATGTGATATTCTACATTGGAAGCCAACATTTAGAGCCAGAGCTTTATGATTAGTGTTGGTCGCTAACTTGTTATAAGCGTTTTGAGATGTTAAGCTTAGAAGTGGGCTCGCATCACTAGGAACAAAACTGTGAGGGCTGTAGAGCCTAAAATGGATAATATATAACAGGTTAGGCCAGGTTGTTATATTTGGTATAAAAGTCGAGGACGACTCGTCTTAAGGTAGGGGGATTGTGATATCCTATATTAGAAGCGAGCGTTCAGAACCAGGATTTTATGAATAGTATTGGTCGTTGACCTATTGTACGTGTTTTGGGGCGTTAGGCGCAGAAGTGAGCTCGTGTAACTAGGAACAAAACCGTGAGGGTGATAGGGCCTAAAACAGATAATATACAAAAGGTTAGGCTGGGCTATTACAACATATATGAACAAATGTTGGATCGATATATAAAATATTATAGTAATTAAAATCTTGATTTATCTAAAAGTTTACATGTAGACATCAGTGCTCAATCTTATAATTATACAGGGGTTTGCACTTATTTGATTTTCATAATTAAGTATTTATTAAAGAGGTGTGACTAAAGGTAACTACAATAATCTTATTGATATAAAAGAGCATATACAAATATAAGCTTGTAATCTAAGACAACAAATGCCATGTTTAAATTTATTTTCAATAACATTCCATGGATCTATTCATGTGTGGTATCATAGCCTTGAGCTTGATTTTGTTCTTGACTTTGTTGATCTATATGCCAAAATTATTTTCTATTTCTCTACAAGCATACTAGCTAAAAGTAGCATATTAAAGCTCTTTGGCACTAAGGCATATCTACAAGGATTTTATGAGAAAATGCTTAATGTGAAAAGTTTACTTGAACTCATTGCCATTAAAGCCCTAATTAATGGAGTCTAAAATTATTTTTTATGGAAACATTTGTTTAATCTCTTTGACCAATCTTTGCTCAAAGTAAAATATGAATTGGAAAATTATATTTGAGTAAAAAAAAAGAGAATGGTCAAACAAAAACATCCTTATTTTTAATAATAGAGAATATAATCTCCAAAGCATCATTGATCTGCTAGCTGCTAAAGAATCCAAGATGAACACCAAGGGTTTTATTCATGATTGCTTGTCTTTCTCTAAGCCCCTGACAACGTTGACCACCATATATATTGATGTATTGAATACCTTCAAGGAAAAGAATCCATACAATACCTACCTTTTATGAAGAGTGCTATGAACATAAAAAAAACCCTAACTTGTTTTTTTAACCATGACAATAGGCATGACATCAAAAACTATTATGCCCTAAAAAATAAGATAGAAAGATTGACTAATAAGGGTCACCTTCGATGCTTTGTAAATAAGGAAATATAATATAAATTAAAAAAAAAGAAATTGACATATCCCACAATGTATTTTCAAGATAAGATAAGCTTCAGAAATTATATTTCCTCTTGGATGAGAAAATCTTTTCAAATTTTTAATAAAAAAAGTATTGTTTATATATATCTCTAAATGAGATCTCCATGTCTTTAAACAAAATCTTTACAAACATTCTTGTCTCCAACAAAATCTCCATATCTCTAAAGAAATTTCTATATCTTTGTGAAACGTCTTTATACACAATGATTTATCACAATCATAAATCATTTTTCTAGTTAAATGAAAATTCCTTACACTCTAAAAGAAATAATGAAGTAAACTGAACTATTATATCTTACACGATATGTTTATAACAATTATAAAAAGATAATATAACATGTATAAAATAATAAGTGTTTTCTTTACTTTACTTATATTAGCTAAGCTTTTTAGATATAAATATTTGAAATATAAAGTGGCAAATGATGATAATAAAAAAAATAAAGGAGATTATCCTATTATCATTTTAACCGTGCCCAAACAATAAAGAAATCTTCGGCTTGCTATTTGGGCCATGCCCAAGAGGCAAGGAATTCGTTGGCCTACCATTTGGGCGGCTATGTTCTAATGGCGACCTAGGAGACAATCTGTGTATCCAACTCAAATGTCTAAATAGCAGGAATGGCCTGCCATTTGGTCCAATCCCAAATAACAACCTATATGCCCGCCAGCCTAGTATAAATTCCCAGTAGGTACAATGACTATCACCCGCCATAAGGAAACAAATTGTAAAATTGTTAGTACAAGTGCTTCCTTTTTTGACCAATGACTATCTCCTTTAAGCCATCTCCTCACTGGGTGTGGTGCCTGCTTTCTCTCAAATGACTGTCTACTACGTACCAACTTGTGTCTTTTGAGGTTACCAACCTTTCACATCTTTTTCATCAATGGTCCAACAAAACACAACAAACAACAACTTGTTTTTATCAAGTTACGTACAAAGAAACATAATTATTCTTGGCCATTAATTTATTTTTCATAAGATAAGCTAAAATAATTGAGATATATAAATACTTTAAATCATCAAATAAATAAATTCATTTAAGATAAGATATAACTACACACAAAAACAATTCAAGGCAAAATAATTATATAAGATAAAGCCACTCAAGGGCCATCAAGGTCATTTAAGGCCACTTAAAGCCAAGGCTACACCAGTCACACAAGCTCGTTCAAGTTCAATCACAAGTTCATACAAAGCGAACAACACATGATGTTTTACATGTAAAAACTTATGTCCAATCTTAAGATGTAATTATATATATAGGCTCTCGAACTTATCTGATTTTCAAAATTGACTATTTAATCAAACTTTCGAAAGTTGGTGGATGCATGACAAGTGTTTTTCTAGAACTTGACTTTCAGTCCCAAATTGCGTTTTTCTAAATATTTCTTGCTCCCTCTGGCCTCTTTGATGAACTTAGAATGATTCCTTCCTTTGACCTGTTCCAATAATTATAAATGGATACCCTCACCCTCACGTCAATGGCGTTAACAGATTCCCGAAATCAGAGACTAATAGTAGAATTCAGCTCTCTATACTTCGCGAAATCACCATAGCGATCGTGTATAAGCCCAATTAACAGACAGTGACCGAAATGATTTAAAAAAATTATTCATCACCTAATAAATTCTTGTAAAATAATTTATGATTGATAGAAGTGTTAAAAAAAATAAAATACTTTTGGAAAGTAGAAGAGACGAAGAAAAAATAAATAGTAGAAGAGACCATGATCACGATATGGCAAATGGGTGCTTCTGTATCATGGGAGCAACCCAAACCCACAGGGAAAAACTTGTTGGAAACCAAGAAAAAATAAATAAATAATAGAACTCAAAGAAATACTCTTGATATCATGTAAAAACAAAATGAAAATTGTATATTTCATGTATCCCACATAAAGTATGGAGGATATTTATACAAGCCTATACTACTACCCCAATGGAAAATACAATCATAGGATTTTTGTTACATATATTTGGCCACAAATCAGTCAAAGATAATTACTTGTGTCTCTAGGTTTGCCTCTTTCACATATTTACTATAGTTTGGAGATGTGTTTTGAATCAGACCTGAAGTAGCCAAAATATCCAAATCTAACCAGTCTATTGATATCAGCTCAATTACACCTAGCAGTACATATGCGAAAAGAGAGCGTCAGACCACATTGCTGCTTTCTTGGGTGTCAGAATCTGGAATATTTACAACTTCAATTTCAGCTGGTGATGAGGAGAGAAGATTTTCTTGAGTGTCTTTAGGATTAGAGAGTTCCAACTTCGAAGAGTTCCATTCATGGATATCAGGGGAACGATCAGAAATTGGAGATTCTCCTGGAGTAACAGTCTCTCCATGATAGATATACCTTGCTAGAGTAACTGTTTTTTGCCAAACAGTACTCTTATCACTTGGAGTTGCATTGCCTCTATCCTCCACTTCTTGTTTATGGTAGTTCTTCAGCAAGTGGAACAGAAATAGGAGAAAACAAATGGTCGAAGTGGCACCGGTTATAATGTAGATACCCCAGAAGCTTTGCAGGCTCAAGCTTTCAGTTTTATCATTGTCATTTGCATTGCTTAAGCACTCTCGCGACGGAGCAAACCACTTTTTTTCAAAGGTTTTAGTTCTCCATCTTCTGATAGCTTCAGGATCGCTTTGGAAACATCTGCGGCGATAGGAGAGCCTTTCTGAAATACCTGAAAAGTGAATCAGAGCAGTATTCAATCAGTCTCTTATGCGGGGAAATGCATCTTTGAAAGAGTGCTAGTAATTGCTTTACTATTTAACTGATTTTTTTTATGGAAATCTGTCATGAACTCACTCACAAAGCCTAGTCCACCAAATCTGTAGGTAGGTGTGGTTGCACTATATCGTTTGCAGTGATGACCGATGAAAACTTTCTCATATGGGAGTTCAAGAAAGGCAGCAGATATGTTGGCACTGTCAAATTCTCCTTCATAGCTGTATTCAGAGCTAACTTTCTTGATGTTCTCTGGTTTGAATCCAAGCACATTTTGCAGATAATTCCGTACAAATGAATCTCCATCACAGCCAACTTTTAAGCTGTTCTTTTTCAGCCACTCAATATCAGTAACATTTGTCTGCAGACGTCGGACAGTCAGCATTGAAGTTAGACTGGCAGTGTAGCTCGAGTTTAAGATCAATACAACGAAAAGCCACACTACAAGAACCACTCTGGTGAGGTTACTGTATATCTTCTCCCCTGAATCAAAATTCAAGTTTTATGAGTGGTTTTAACTCTCAATAAAGAATCAAGTAATATCTCCACCATAGCTATATGAATGTCAACGATTGATTATAATGTTATTTCATGCAGTAAGAAATGCAGCTGCCAAAGCTGGATGAGATGCATTTTCTCTGGTGCACACTTACGTGGATAACACAATAAACTATTCTAGTTTTACTGTTTCTCAAATGCAACTTACTGTGTGCAAAATAAAGAGAGGAGAAAGTAAACCAGAGAGCTGTGCCGATTTGATTCTTCCATGGGCCGTTGAATTCAGGATTGGTGTGATGCTCCAAGAACCAAACTATGAACATTGTGTAGATCAATACGGCACCAGTGACCAACCACATTTCCTTTGTAAACGGCTTCATAAACATCCATGCTGACTCTTTAGACTTTGCTGGAACTATCATTGACAATCCTGATTCTGCATATGGTTGAGTAAACTCAACTTTTTCTGCTCTGCTGGCTAGTATGGTTACATCGCCGACAATGGCATCGTATGTCTTAAAAAAAACTAAAAATTATTAGCACTAAAGATAAGCAAATTCTGTTAGAATATATATATATATATATATCTGTGTGTGTGTGTGTTTGTGAGGGAAAAGATTTACATATCAACTAAATATTTATGTCTTGTCAGGATAAAAATATCTCTGACTCATTAAAATAAAATATTTCTAATTTATCAGAGTAAAATGTCTTTGACAATGGATCTCGTGGTGTGCTAGGCCCACACAAGCTTGGGTTCAACACTTATATGAGCCCGGAGATGGTGGGTTTGACAGTTTGCCAGACCCACACAAGCATGAGCTCGACACTTGGCTGAGTTTGGAGATGGTGGGTTGGCAATTCGCCAGACCCATACATATTTGATCTTAGCGCTTCGCAAAGCCTAGGGATGTTGGGTCTGGTGGTTCGCTAGACCAATATAAATTTGAGCTTAGTGCTTGATTGAGTTTGAAGATGATGCATTTAATGGTTCGCCATACTCATACAAGTATGGGCTCAACATTTGGATAAGCCTAGGGATGGTGGGTTTGGTTGTTCACCAGACACACACAAGTCTAGGCTCAGTGCTTGGTTGAGCCTAAAGTCGGTGGGTCTGGCGGTTCTCCAAATCCATGTATTTTGGGCTCAACCAACAACAAATAAGAGTTGATTTACTTTCTCCAAAAGATTTTGGGTGTTCCATACATGATTGTTGTGATCTTTAAGCCTAGATGGCTTGTCTTTGTAAGGGGAAGGTGACCCTTGGATAAACAATGACAGCTTGCATTAAATACAGTAATTGAGTGAACTTCTAGATAGTTGTGATGATATACATAATCGTTCATTTGATGGTGGGAGTATATTGTTTTTTTTCTTTATGACCCTAGTCATTCTTTCTTATGACTTTTCTTTTACTTTTATTCTTTATGCTTTTTAAAAACCTACTCCTTTAGAAAGACCCCAAATTATCTTTGCCACTTTTATTCTTGATCCAAAAGAGAAAAAACTATTTTAGACATCTTTTTCATCAGAACCTTTTCCCCTATCTTTCTTTTACTCAAAACAAAAATGGACCAAAAAACATTAGACTTGTTTCTAAAAAAGAGAAGTACTTCATCCCCTAATGAAGAGTTCAAGTTTCAACCAGAACCTGAAAGAATTGACAGGGGACATGAGTTCCTTAGATTGGGCCCTAGGGTGAGAAAAAATATCATATTGGTGGCCATCTTTGGTGGGGAGGAGGAGAGAATATCTCCTCGTAGGAGTCCATCTTCTACCCCTTTTAAAGACCTTTATAAGAGAGGGAGGTTGCCTCAAACTTCAAACGATGATGTCCCTAGCAACATATATGTTATGGACGTGGAATTCAAGACTAGTTACCAACTTGGCGAGTACACGACCCAAGTGCCTTACCCTAATGAGTAAATTAGTCAACTGACCTTGGGCACCCAGGGTTATTTTGAAATTTCCATCCCCATCTGTATGCATGCGATGAGATACTCCTTCCTTCTTCAAGGATTCATAAAGGATATGTTCAACCACTATTAGCTTGCTATAGGCTAGTTGCATCCCAATAGATGGACATTTATATCCTTATTTGAAAAATCATGTAGAATGGTTGTGCTTGAGCCCATGATAAATGTTTTTTGGAGTTGTTACCAATTGGTCACCGACACTAATGATGGCAATGATGTGTGATGGTTCTTCACTTTCACTAAGAAGAGCAATGGTACTATAAAGAACACGTCGACTAAGAAGTCAATATCTATTAAGAAGTTGAAGGGGAGATGGTTATAAGATATGTTGGGACAATCAATTCATGAGAAGGATTGCAGTCAATTTGGGGTTGTTCTGATTACAGAAGGGTCCCTTCCATAAAGAAAACAAGAAGCCTTATTTGAGCTTGGACGAGGAGAAGAACTATGTCATGTTGGATTCGACCTATACTGATTATAAAGTCGATAAAATGGTCAAGGGATATTACTAGGTCAATTTGCAAGGTATAAAGCCATTCTGCCATTTTCCTTTGTTTTTTCCTTGTTTTAAAATCTAACCTCCCTTTGTCCCCATAAGATTAATAATTAAAGGAGAATGATACGCATCATGAGATCTTCTTCTAAAAAGCTTGTTTGAGGGGTCTTTATCTTGTGCCATTAGTATAGGAAGATGTGAAGATAGGGAAGGACTCCCTTATCTTTGTTGGGGAACTCCTTGCTCTTGAGGGCTTTGCCTTTATAGAGACAATAACAGGGGTTATAACCCCCTTCAAAATTAAGGGTCGTGATCTTTCCATATCTAGGGAAGAAGTAAACCTGACTCCCCCAGCAGTGATTGCGAGTGCAACCATCCGCTTTAAGAACAAAAAAAATCTTCACCTTGGTGGAAACTCGTTCTCTAGTTCTATTGATAGAGGCTTTTGCTGTAGTGTTCCCTTTACCTCAACTTTCTATACTACCAGCTAAGAAAGTGGTAACTAGGACCTCCACTAAAGCCAGCACCAAGAAGTTCAAGGATATTTTCTCTAACTTAGCTTTGAGCCATAATCCATTTGATTTTCCAACCCTAATGGACGAGGAGATGCAATTTACAAAGGCTATTATTGGAGGGAGAACAAGCATTGGGGAGGCTAGCCTCAAGGTGGTGAGAACATTAGAGAGAGTCCACACCATCCCATCAGATATCTCCCTGATGTTTGATAAAAGCTTTCATCATTATTTGGCTTTAACTAGCTAAATGGCTTTCAATATAAGGAAAAATAAACCCTTGTTTCTTTTTTCTCTGATTTGATGATCATCTCTTTTAACACTTATCTTTGGTAAAACTTTATAATGTACACCCATTCTTAAAGGCGTTCAGTGATTGAAAGAGGTTATGTGAGGGTAGTCATGGCTACGAACAGGGAATATGAAGTTGCCTTCAAATGATTAAAAAGGGAAAAAACCATCATTGAGGCTGAGCTGTGAAGCATTGAGGTGGCCTATACCACACTAAAGGTCCAAGTATAAAGCCTTACACTTGAGTTAAGTTTCAGGAAAAAAACACTTGAGGCCTCCTATAACCAAGTGGTTCCCTTGAGGTAGAAGCTCCTTGAAGCTAGGGCTTTCCAAGTTAGCATATGGGATGAAATTGTTGACACACAAGCTAAACTTGCTACTTATAGGGAAGAAACTAGTATTCCTAGGTGAAGTTGAAGGCCTTAAGGGACTCTTCTAAAAAGTTCGAAGAATTTTTCAAGGGTTCAGCAACTTTGATCGAGATAATGGGAGACAAGATTTTCCTGACCATGTCCAACCTATACTTTTTTAATATCTCAAAAGAAATACATGTGGATTTTAGTGCAACCTTCTATCTAGTTCCAGCCCCTGATTTGTAGATGTATTCTCGGTTAGGGCCACTACAGCTTAGCAAGGGGATTATCTAGATAAAGAGTCTGGACTGAATTTTAAGATCCCTCTGTACATGTATATATGTATTTTTATTTCATGTGCATCATTTATTTTATAATATAACTCTTTTATCTCGATATTGCTTTTCACGACTTAGAGTCCTTGTATAGAGTTCTTGTCTAGGTTAATACCCATACATATGAAATCATTTTTGGGTTTAAAGCCCATACTTAGGAGACTATTTTTAGATCCAACACCTATACTTTAGAGATCATTTTTGAGTTTAATGCCTATACTTAGAAAATCATTTCTTGGTCCATTGCTTATACTTATGAGATCATTTTTGGGTCCAACACCCATGCTTAAGAGATCATTTATGGGTCTATAGCCCATACTTAGAAAATCATTTCTTGATCCAGTGCCCAAACTTAAAAGATCATTTTTGGGTCAAACACCTATACTTAAGAGATCATTTTTTGGTCCATTTCCCATACTTAGGAGATCATTTCTAGTGATAGATGAGGAATCATCTAACCTTAAAAGAGTTTATGATGGTTATACCTTCTAGGAACCAATAAAGGATATTGTTTCCATGCATCTACTTATTGTTGATATAACCTCTATCTCATCCTTGGAGAAAAGTGTGATCACATCAGGTAGAACATGTCAATCCCTTCCAAGGTAAAATGTGTTGTAGCATTAGGCAGACGTTCATTACATCCAAAGTTAATAATTTTATCATACTAGGAAGACTAAATTCATCCTATCTTTGGAAGATTTGAGACTTGGAGAGAAGAAATCATTTGTTATTTTGAAGAATATAATTCATATGCAAGAAACTTACATTTCTAGTCACTAACCATAATACATTTCTATTCCACTTTAGGGCTTTAAAGCAGTGTTATTAAATTCGGCCCGGCCCGACGGGTTGACTAGGGACCTTGTCGACCGATGGCTGGATCGGTCCGAGTTTAATAAAAGACTGACTGTGGCAACAACCCTGTCAAACTCGGGTGACCCGGCTGGTCGACTCATGACCCGGGCGAACCCGGACGAGACCCGATTTTTTTGAAATGTGAGATTTGAAACCCGTTAGTATATATACTCTATGTTCCCAAGAAAAAATCATGTTTTTTCAATATGGGATAAAAAACCTTTTGGTTTAAATATTTTAATTTAAAAAGATAACATAATATCTTTTCAATATGGGATTTGAAGCCCTTTCGTATATATACTTTATGCTCCTATGAAAAAAATAATGCTTTTTCAATGTGGGATTTGAAACCCATTAGCATATATACTTTATGTTCCAAAGAAAAAAATCATGTTTTTTCAATGTAGGATAAAGAATCTTTTGGTTTAAATACTTCAACTTAAAAAGATAACATAGTATCTTCTTAATGTGGATTTGAAGTTTTTTTGTATATATACTCTATCCTTCCATGAAAGAAGTTATATTTTTTCAATGTGGGATTTGAAACCTATTAGTATAAATACTCTATGTTCCCAAGAAAAAAATTATGTTTTTTCAATGCGGGGTAAAAAAATTTTTTGGTTTAAGCAATTCAACTTAAAAGTTTAACATAATATCTTTTCAATATGGGATAATTTTTTTTTAAAATATTCTTTTAAACTTCATTATTTACAATATGTATAATCTATATTTACATAGATTTTTTCATATGAAATATTAATTTTTTTTTAATTTTTACGGGTCAACTCGAGTTGATCAGGGTTGACCCATGAAACTCGGGACCCCGTCCCTTGGCCGGGTCAATCACCAGGCTGGGTTTAATAACTATGCCTTAAAGGGGAGAGAAAATTGCACTTCTTCGATGAAGGTTTTCCGGGTAGTCGTCAATAAAACTCTTCACAGATAAACATAATTCCTTTAGTTATTGTGAAAATATGACTAGCGAAAGAGAAGGTAACCTCCCTATTTAAGAATAATCTATCCTATCAAGTTCACAAGTTTGGTAGGAGTCATTGGTTAGCAATAACTCTTAAAGTTGCATGGACTGAACCAACACTTTGTTTGTAGACATTAAAGGCTTTCTAAAACCTCAAAGTTCCAACTCCGATAATAATTAATGATGATAATGGCAATGAAGCTACTAGTTTGCAATAACTCATGAAGTTATAAGGTTTGAACCAACATCCTGCTGGTATGTATTGATATTCTTCCAAAACTTCAAGGCTCCAAATCCAATGATAATAAGGAATGATAACAAGGAATGATAACAACTTGGCTCTTGAAGCAGTGATCAATAGCTTTTTGATCATTTTTCTATAGATAACGCCACTAATAAAGTTTGATTTTATCCCATGGGTTTGAAGGCTAAGCTAAGGCTTGAGATAAGATTATTAATCTCCTAGTTATGACAATTTGATCCATAGGTGAAATGGCTGATGGCTTAAGTTTAATACTTGCAAAAGTCCTCTCCTTAGATTTTTGGGACTCTCTAATGATAGTCAATATCATATGAGAGAAAAAACACTTATTTTTTATAAATATATATATAAAAAAGCCCTAGAAATAGATATATGTTATTCGTAATAGAGAAAAATTAAACCTACCCCAATAAGGGTTCCACTTGTTTCTTTTGTAATTCCTGAGGTCCCCCCTTTCATGGAAGGGAAAAAAGGTTTATATATAAGCTAAATATCTCTCTCTTGTCAGGATAAAATATCTTTGACGTATTAAAGTAAAATATCTTTGATTCATTAAAGTAAAATATATCTGACTGTGGGTCTGGGGATTTGCTGGACCCATATAAGTATGGGCTCAGCACTTGACTAAGCCTAGAGATGGTGAGTTTGAAGATTTTTCAGATCCATATATGTTTGGGTTCAATGCTTAGCTAAGCCTAGGGATAATAAGTTTAAAGATTCGTCAGACTCAATCATGCCTGGGCTCAGTATTTGGTTGAGCCTGGAGTTAGTGAATCTGGTAATTCACAAGACTCATATATGTTTGAGTTTAATACTTAACTGAATCTGAAGATGATGCACTACTACTCTAAACTTTATTCATTTCTTAAGAACGAAGGACTAGGAAAAAAAAAAAAGAAAAACGAAGAAGTTAATCCAGGTTTTAGTTTGCAGCAGCAAATTATATTATTATCCTTCGTGTTATTGTATAAAGAGGTCATTCTTGTCAGTATTGTAATTAAGGGAATCAAAAGCAATATTTTGTTGTTCCTCAAAATTTGGATCACACACAAAAACAAATAAGAGATAAAAAAATGGAAGCACAAAATAAATATGTAAGGCGGATTAGAATAAAACTATCATCTGTACTGGATCATATGATCATCATCGAGCACTTCGAATATTTAGAAGAGGATTAAATTCTTACCTTGTTGTACACGTGATCCACCAGATCATCATAGGTGCCGTTGTAGTGTTCAAATTGGTAAGGCAGATCATAATCCAGAACTCCTCGCACCATATTGAAAAGTTCAATGCAGAAACCATCATAATCCGTCTTACCAGCCTTTGTTGATACTTTCACAAATCTATCAAACGAGGTCCTACCAGGAACACCAATAATCATCTTCTTTGCTTCAGTAGGCATCAACCAGCCTTCTGGATTATGTTGCTGGTCGCCCGGCCAAATCACCGGTCCTTTCAACCTCATAGCTTCTGTACTATTTTCAGCTTCACCTTTCGCTATCACAGGTTGGTTTGAGAATCCAAACTCAGGTATCCAGAAATCTAGCTCCTTGTATCTCCTTCCAACCACATTCACAATCCTCAGCAGAGGACTATGCAACAACTCACCTGCTTTGACATTTATCTCGCCGCTTAAACCAACAACACTGGTTGCTAATATGTTATCCAGAAAAACTTCTGGACTGCTAGTGTTGCTAGATAGTCTGTCCATGGCATGAGTGATGATAGCAATGCTGTCATGTGCTCGTAGAGCAGTAAATCCTGGCTCATAGGAACCTTCCTCTGGATAGTCAGATCTGAATTTCTGCCGGAAGTGGGTAAGAAAAGTTTGGTAGGAACTCGTATTATCATAATAGTAGTTCTTAATTCCGAGAGCACCTTCCATGGACTGGATAACAGAAGTGTTAACTATGTCCAAGAAATTTGTAACTGTATCTGTAAGTATCCATACCATGTCATTTCCTACAAGTCCCATCTTCTTAGCTTCTCTAAACAGATGAATCATCATGGGCAACGATGACTGGAGCGCGATAAAAACCCGAGATTGTATTTTTTCACTTAGTAGTTTTGTCAGTTCTTCTTGAACAACATCTTTTGGATCAGATACGAAGGAGAATGGTGGAAGAACCAAGTTATATTCAATCTCTGAACCAACATCCTGAAGAGCCTTAGATAGAAGAGCCAGCATGCCAGCATCACCACCATATGCATAATCTTCGTAAACAGTTACAACCCTCCTCCAGTTATAAGATTGAATAACTGCTGCAATGCATCTTATTTGGTTAGAATCACTGTGAGCCATTCTTATCAAGAAAGGCCATCGAGATGATGCTAATGGCGGTGTTATGGCTGGTGCAGAAAATGAAAGAACTGGAACTTTAGCTTGGCTTCCAATATCGGCAACTAAAGCTGCCTCATCCCATCTTTCCATACCAATAATCACTTGCACTTTATTCTCTTCAATCAACTTTTCAGCTGTGAGGAAAATTCATGAAGTAACATTAGTATAGTCACGCTTGTCATGCTAATGGAGTATTTGACAATCTATTTTAGAATATAACAACTACAATACATCTATATGTCACTTAATACGAATTATACATGTACCACTGATTGATGTCATCATGTATTGGTGGACGTTGGACACTGAGTTCTTACAAATAAAGAAATTACTTGAAGTCAATCTCTCTCGGATCATTGTCAAAAATTAGATCATCGATATTGAACAAATAAGGGTCTACTAGTAAAGGATTAAAGCTGAAATATAAAAGTTAAGGTATTAAATAAAAATTCCCTCAGCTCTCAAATAAGACGTCGCATCGTATAATAAACGAGTATTAGATCATTGGAGGGTCTATATCCAATGAAACTGGATGTGGAATTTGGACAGTTGCTGAGAAACTTGAAGGAAACTCAACCTTGAAAAGGTTGCCAGAAGAAAGATTTAAAACAAGAATTGCCTCCTTGTCTTTTTTGAAGATTGTTGATGTTGATTATTAGAAACTAACTTATGTCCACACTTTTTGGATGAATAAACATCATACATCAGCCAGTTGGAATTTGCACAAAATGGGGTCCCTTTCTGAATTCACAACAATTACCCCGACAATGGGCATAAATATAATCCAGTACTCCATTTAACTAAAAGCAAAAGGCAAAAACATTATATATATTTTCTATAAAATTTCTTTGCCTTTTCTTATTAAAGATGCAATATCTTTTTTCTTTCTTTTCAATTCGTGGATTTATTTAATTAATCAGGATATGTACATGAACAATTTTCATGAGTTAAGAAAAAGGAGGTACACCAAATAAAAAAGACAGTGACCGAAACCAATTGATTTAAACAAATTATTCATCTAGTAGAAAATAATTTTTGATTGATAGAAGTAAAATTAAAATTAAAATACTTGACTATAGTTTGGAGATGTGATTTGAATCAGACCTGAAGGAGCCAAAATATCCAAATCTAACCAGTCTATTGATATCAGCTCAATTACACCTAGCAGTACATATGCGAAAAGAGAGCGTCAGACCACATTGCTGCTTTCTTGGGTGTCAGAATCTGGAATATTTACAACTTCAATTTCAGCTGGTGATGAGGAGAGAAGATTTTCTTGAGTGTCTTTAGGATTAGAGAGTTCCAACTTCGAAGAGTTCCATTCATGGATATCAGGGGAACGATCAGAAATTGGAGATTCTCCTGGAGTAACAGTCTCTCCATGATAGATATACCTTGCTAGAGTAACTGTTTTTTGCCAAACAGTACTCTTATCACTTGGAGTTGCATTGCCTCTATCCTCCACTTCTTGTTTATGGTAGTTCTTCAGCAAGTGGAACAGAAATAGGAGAAAACAAATGGTCGAAGTGGCACCGGTTATAATGTAGATACCCCAGAAGCTTTGCAGGCTCAAGCTTTCAGTTTTATCATTGTCATTTGCATTGCTTAAGCACTCTCGCGACGGAGCAAACCACTTTTTTTCCAAAGGTTTTAGTTCTCCATCTTCTGATAGCTTCAGGATCGCTTTGGAAACATCTGCGGCGATAGGAGAGCCTTTCTGAAATACCTGAAAAGTGAATCAGAGCAGTATTCAATCAGTCTCTTATGCGGGGAAATGCATCTTTGAAAGAGTTCTAGTAATTGCTTGACTATTTTACTGAAATTTTTTATGGTAATCTGTCATGAACTCACAAAGCCTAGTCCACCAAATCTGTAGGTAGGTGTGGTTGCACTATATCGTTTGCAGTGATGACCGATGAAAACTTTCTCATATGGGAGTTCAAGAAAGGCAGCAGATATGTTGGCACTGTCAAATTCTCCTTCATAGCTGTATTCAGAGCTAACTTTCTTGATGTTCTCTGGTTTGAATCCAAGCACATTTTGCAGATAATTCCGTACAAATGAATCTCCATCACAGCCAACTTTTAAGCTGTTCTTTTTCAGCCACTCAATATCAGTAACATTTGTCTGCAGACGTCGGACAGTCAGCATTGAAGTTAGACTGGCAGTGTAGCTCGAGTTTAAGATCAATACAACGAAAAGCCACACTACAAGAACCACTCTGGTGAGGTTACTGTATATCTTCTCCCCTGAATCAAAATTCAAGTTTTATGAGTGGTTTTAACTCTCAATAAAGAATCAAGTAATATCTCCACCATAGCTTTATGAATGTCAACGATTGATTATAATTTTATTTCATGCAGTAAGAAATGCAGCAGCCAAAGCTGGATGAGATGCATTTTCTCTGGTGCACACTTACGTGGATAACACAATAAACTATTCTAGTTTTACTGTTTCTCAAATGCAACTTACTGTGTGCAAAATAAAGAGAGGAGAAAGTAAACCAGAGAGCTGTGCCGATTTGATTCTTCCATGGGCCGTTGAATTCAGGATTGGTGTGATGCTCCAAGAACCAAACTATGAACATTGTGTAGATCAATACGGCACCAGTGACCAACCACATTTCCTTTGTAAACGGCTTCATAAACATCCATGCTGACTCTTTAGACTTTGCTGGAACTATCATTGACAATCCTGATTCTGCATATGGCTGAGTAAACTCAACTTTTTCTGCTCTGCTGGCTAGTATGGTTACATCGCCGACAATGGCATCGTATGTCTTAAAAAAAATAAAAATTATTAGCACTAAAGATAAGCAAACTCTGTTAGAATATGTGTGTGTGTGTGAGAGAGAGAGAGAGAGAGATTTCATGAAAAAGGGAAAAGATTCACATATCAACCAAATATTTATGTCTTTATGTCTTGTCAAGATAAAATATGGTCTCGTGATGTGCTAGGCCCACATAAGTTTGGGTTAGGTGAGCCTGAAGATGGTGGGTTTGACAATTTGCCAGACCCACACAAGCCTGGGCTCGACGCTTGGCTAAGTTTGGAGATAGTGGGTTAGTAGTTCGCCAGACCCATATATATTTGGTCTTAGCACTTCGCGGAGCCTCTACATGTTAGGTTTGGTGGTTCGCTAGACCCACATAAGTCTGAGCTTAGTGCTTGATTGAGTCTGAAGATGGTGGGTCTAACGGTTTGCCATACCCATAAAAATATGGGCTTAACATTTGAATAAGCCTAGGGACGGTGGGTTTGGTTGTTCACCAGACACACACAAGTCTAGGCTCAGTGCTTGGTTGAGCCTAAAGTCGGTGGGTCTGGCGGTTCTCCAAATCCATGTATTTTGGGCTCAACCAACAACAAATGAGAGTTGTTTTACTTTCTCCAAAAGATTTTGGCGGTTCCATACATGATTGTTGTGATCTTTAAGCCTAGATGGCTTGTCTTTGCAAAAGGAAGGTGACCCTTGGATAAAAAATGACAGGTTGCATTAAATACAGTAATTGAGTGAACTTCTAGATATTTATGATGATATGCATAATCAATCATTCGATGGTGGGAGTAAAATTTTTTTTTCTTTATAACCCTAGTCATTCTTCCTTATGACTTTTCTTTTACTTTTATTCTTTGTGCTTTTTAAAAACCTGCTCCTTTAGGAAGACCCCAAATTATCTTTGCCATCTTTATTCTTGATCCGAAAGAGGAAAAACTATTTTAGACATCTATCTAATCAGAACCTTTTCCCCTATCTTTCTTTTACTCAGAACAAAAATGGACCCAAAAACATCATACTTGTTTTTAAAAAAGAGAAGTATTTTATCCCCTAATGAAGAGTTCAAGTTTCAACCAGAACCTAAAAGAATTGATAGGGGACACGAGTCCATTAGATTGGGTCTTATGATGAGAAAAAATGTCATATTGGTGGCCTTCTTTGGTGGGGAGGAGGAGAGAAGATCTCCTTATAGGAGTTCATCTTCTACCCCTTTTAAAGACCTTTATGAGAGAGGGAGGTTGCCTCAAACTTCAAACGATGATGTCCCAAGCAACATATATGCTGTGGACGTGGAATTCAAGACTAGTTACCAACTTGGTAAGTACACGACCCAAGTGTCTCACCCTAATGAGTGAATTAGTCAACTGACCTTGGGCACCTAGGGTTATTTTGAAATTTCCATCCCCATCTGTATGCATGCGATGAGATACTCCTTTCTTCTTTAAGGATTTATAAAGGATATGTTCAACCACTATCAGCTCGGTATAGGCTAGTTACATCCCAATAGATGGACATTTATATCCTCATTTGAAAAATTATGTAGAATGGTTATGCTCGAGCCCATAATAAATATTTTTTGGATTTGTTATCAATTGGTCACCGACACTAATAATGGCAATGATGTTTTTTGGATTTGTTACCAATTGGTCACTGACACTAATGATGGCAATGATGTGTGATGGTTCTTCACTTTCACTAATAAGAGCAATGGTACTATAAAGAACACGTCGACTAAGAAGTCAATATCTGTCAAGAAGTTGAAGGGGAGATGGTTGGTTATAAGATATGTTGGGACAATCAATTCGTGAGAAGGATTGCAGTCAATTTGGGGTTGTTCTGATTACAGAAGGGTCCCCTCTATGAAGAAATCAAGAAGCCTCATTTGAGCTCAAACGAGGAGAAGAACTATGTCATGTTGGATTCGACCTACATTGATTATAAAGTTAATAAAATGGTCAAGGGATATTACTAGGCTATTTTGCAAGGTATAGAGTGTCATTTTCCTTTTTTTTTCCTTGTTTAAAAATCTAACGTCCCTTTATCCCTACAGGATTAATAATTAAAGGTGAAAGATACGCATTATGGGATCTTCCTCTAAAGTGCTTGCTTGAGGGGTTTTTATCTTGTGCCACTAGTGTAGGAAGATGTGAAGATAGGGAGGGACTCCCTCATCTTTGTTGGGGAACTCCTTGCTCTTGAGGGCTTTGCCTTTACGGAGATAATAATAAGGTTTATAGCCCCCCCTCCAAAATTAGGGGTCGTGATTTTTCCATATCCAGGGAAGAAGTAAGCCTAACTCCTCCTGCAGTGATTGCGAGTGCAACCATCCACTTCAAGAATAAAAAATCTTCACCCCGGTGGAAACCCATTCTCTCGTTCTATTGATAAAGACTTTTGTTGTAGTGTTCCCTTTACCTCAACTTTCTATACTACCAGCTAAGGAAGCTGCAATTAGGACCTCTACTAAAGCTAGCGCCAAGAAGTTCAAGGATATTTTCTCTTACTTGGCTTTGGGCCATAATCCATTTGATTTTCCAACCCTAACGGACGAGGTGATGCAATTTACAAAGGCTATTGTTGGAGGGAGAACAAGCATTGGGGAGGCTAGCCTCAAGGTGGTGAGAACACTAGAGAGTGTCCACACCATCCCATCAGATATCTTCGTGATGTTTGATAAAAGCTTTCATCATTATTTGGATTTAACTAGCCAAATGGCTTTCAATATAAGGAAAAATAAACCCTTGTTTCTTTTTTCTCTGGTTTGATGATTATCTCTTTTAACACTTACCTTTGGCAGACCTTTATAATGTACACCCATTCTTAAAGGTGTTTAGTGACTGAAAAAAGTTATGTGAGGGTAGTTATGGCTACGAACAGGGAATATCAAGTTGCCTTCGAACAATTGAAAAGGGAAAAAACCATTATTGTGGCCGAGCTGCGAAGCATTGAGGTGGCCTATACCACACTAAAGGTCCAAGCACAAAGCCTTACCCCTGAGTTAAGTTTCAGGGAAAAAACACTTGAGGCCTCCTATAACCAAGTGGTTCCTTTTAGGTAGAAACTCCTTAAAGCTAAGGCCTTCCAAGTTAGCATATGGGATGAACTTGTTGCCACACAAGCTAAACTTGCTACTTCTAGGGAAGAAACTAGTATTCCTAGGTGAAGTTAAAGGCCTTAAGGGACTCTTCTAAAGAGTTCCAAGAATTTCTCAAGGGTTCAGCAACTTTGATCGAGATAATGGGAGACAAGATTTTCCTGACCATGTCCAACCTATACTTTTTTAATATCTCAAAAGAAATACATGTGGATTTTAGTGCAACCTTCGATCTAGTTCCAGCCCCTAATTTTGTAGATGTATTCTCGGTCAGGGCCGCTACAGCCCAACGAGGGGATTATCTAGATAAGGAGCCTGGACTGAATTTTAAGATCCCTTTGTACATATATATATGTATTCTTATTTCATGTACATCATTTATTTTATAATATAACTCTTTTATCTCAATATTGCTTTCCACAAGCTTAGAGTCCTTGTATAGAGTTCTTGTCTAGGTTAATGCTCATACGTACAAGATCATTTTTGGGTCCAAAACCCATACTTAGGAGACAATTTTTGGATGCAACACCTACACTTTAGAGATTATTTTTGAGTTTAATGCCTATATTTAGAAAATCATTTCTTGGTCCATTGCTTATACTTATGAGATCATTTTTGGGTCCAACACCCATGCTTAAGAGATCATTTATGGGTCTATAGCCCATACTTAGAAAATCATTTCTTGATCCAGTGCCCAAACTTAAAAGATCATTTTTGGGTCAAACACCTATACTTAAGAGATCATTTTTTGGTCCATTTTCCATACTTAGGAGATCATTTCTAGTGATAGATGAGGAATGATCTAACCTTAAAAGAGTTTATAATGGTTATGCCTTCTAGGAACCAATCAGGGATATTGTTTCCATGCATCTACTTATTGTTGATATAATCTCTATCTCATCCTTGGAGAAAAGTGTGATCGCATCAGGTAGAACATGCCAATCCCTTCCAAGGTAAAATGTGTTGTAGCATTAGGCAAACGTTCATTACATCCAAAGTTAATAATTTTATCATACTAGAAAGACTAAATTCATCATATCTTTGGAAGATTTGAGACTTGGAGAGAAGAAATCATTTGTTATTTTGAAGAATATAATTCATATGCAAGAAACTTACATTTCTAGTCACTAACCATAATACATTTCTATTCCACTTTAGGGCCTTAAAGTAGTGTTATTAAAACCGGCCCGACCTGACAGGTTGACTCGGGACCCGGTGGCTGGATCGGTCCGGGTTTAATAAAAGACCGGCTGTGGTAACAACCCGGTCAAACCCGGGCGAACCAGCTGGTCGACCAATGACCCGGGCGAGGCTTGGTTTTTTTTTTTTTGAAATGTGAGATTCGAAACCCATTAGTATATATACTCTATGTTCCCAAGAAAAAAGTCATATTTTTTCAATATGGGATAAAAAAAACTTTTTGGTTTAAATATTTCAACTTAAAAGGATAACATAGTATCTTTTCAATGTGAGATTTGAAACCCTTTCGTATATATACTCTATATTCCCAAGAAAAAAAATCATGTTTTTTTAATGTGGGATAAAAAACCTTTTGGTTTAAATATTTCAACTTAAAAAGATAACATAGTATCTTTTCAATATGAGATTTAAAGTCCTTTCATATACATACTCTATACTCCTGTGAAAAAAATAATATTTTTTCAATGTGGGATTTGAAACCCATTAGTATAAATACTTCAACTTAAAAGGATAATATAGTATCTTCTCAATATGGGATTTGAAGTTCTTTCGTATATATACTCTATCCTCCTATGAAAGAAGTTATATTTTTTCAATGTGAGATTTGAAACTTATTAGTATAAATACTCTATGTTCCTAAGAAAAAAGTTATGTTTTCTCAATATGGGATAAAAAACTTTTTTGGTTTAAATATTTCAACTTAAAAGTTTAACATAATATCTTTTTAATGTGGGATAAAAAACTTTTTAAAATATTCTTTTAAACTTCATTGTTTACAATATGTATAATCTATATTTACTTAGATTTTTTCATATGAAATATTAAAAAAAATTTAATTTTTTCAGGTTGATCCGGGTCGACCCTAGTTGACCTGGGTTGACCCATGAAACCCGGGACCAGGCCCTTTGGTTGGGTCAACCCCCGGGCCGGGTTTAATAACTATGCCTTAAAGGGGAGAGAGAATTGCACTTCTTCGATGAAGGGTTTCTAGGTAGTCGTCAATATTACTCTTCATAGATAAACATAATTCCTTTAGTTATTGTGAAAATATGACTAATGAAAGAGAAGGTAACCTCCCTGCTTAAGAATAATCTATCCTATCAAGTTCACAAGTTTGGTAGGAGTCATTGGTTAGCAATAACTCTTAAAATTGCACGGATTGAACCAACACTTTGTTAGCAGACAGTAAAGGCTTTCTAAAACCTCAAAGTTCCAACTCCAATAGTAATTAATGATGATAATGGCAATGAAGCCACTAGGTTGCAATAACTCATAAAGTTACAAGGTTTGAACCAACATCCCGCTAGTACGTGTTGATATTCTTCCAAAACCTCAAGGCTCTAAATCCAATGATAATAAGGAATGATAACAGCCTGGCTCTTGAAGCAGCGATCAATAGCTTTTTGATCATTTTCCTATAGAAAACGCCACTAGTAGAGTTTGATTTTATCCCATGGGTTTAAAGGCCAAGCCAAGGCTTGAGATAAGATTATTAATCTCCTAATTATGACAATTTAATCCATCTTTTCTTGGTGAAATGGCTGATGGCTTAAGCTCAATACTTACAAAAGGTCCTCTTTTTAGATTTTTAGGACTCTCCAATGATTAAGTCAATATCATATGAGAGAAAATACACTTTATATACATATACATATATATATATATACATATACATATATACATATATATATATATATATACATATACATAAGCCCTAGAAATAGAAATATGTTATTTGTAATAGAGAAAAATTAAACCTACCCCTATAAGGGGTTCCACTTGTTTCTTTTGTAATTCCTAAGGTCCCCCCTTTTGATGGAAGGGGAAAAGGTTTATATATAAGCTAAATATCTCTCTCTTGTCAGGATAAAATATCTCTGACACATCAAAGTAAAATATTTTTGATTCATTAGAGTAAAATATATTTGATTGTGGGTCTGGGGGTTTGCTGGACCCACACAAGTATGGGCTCAGCGCTTGGCTAAGTCTAGAGATGGTGGGTTTGACGATTTTCCAGACCTATATATGTTTGGGCTCAATGCTTGGCTAAGATCAGGGATAGTAGGTTTAGAGATTTGTCGGACTCAATCATGCTTGGACTCAGCGTTTGGTTGAGCCTGGAGATAGTGAATCTGGTAATTCACAAGACTCATATATATTTGAGCTTAATATGTGACTAAATCCGAAGATGATGGATTACCACTCTAAACTTTATTCATTTCTAAGAATGAAGGACTCAGAAAAACAAAACAAAAAATGTTAATCCACGTTTTAGTTTGCAGCAGCAAATTATATTGTTATCCTTCATGTTATTGTATAAAGAGGTCATTCTTGTCAGGTATTGTAATTAAGGGAATCAAAAGCAATATTTTGTTGTTCCTCAAAATTTGGATCACACACAAAAACAAATAAGAGATAAAAAAATGGAAGCACAAAATAAATATGTATGGCGGATTAGAATAAAACTATCATCTGTACTGGATCATATGATCATCATCGAGCACTTCGAATATTTAGAAGAGGATTAAATTCTTACCTTGTTGTACACGTGATCCACCAGATCATCATAGGTGCCGTTGTAGTGTTCAAATTGGTAAGGCAGATCATAATCCAGAACTCCTCGCACCATATTGAAAAGTTCAATGCAGAAACCATCATAATCCGTCTTACCAGCCTTTGTTGATACTTTCACAAATCTATCAAACGAGGTCCTACCAGGAACACCAATAATCATCTTCTTTGCTTCAGTAGGCATCAACCAGCCTTTTGGATTATGTTGCTGGTCGCCCGGCCAAATCACCGGTCCTTTCAACCTCATAGCTTCTGTACTATTTTCAGCTTCACCTTTCGCTATCACAGGTTGGTTTGAGAATCCAAACTCAGGTATCCAGAAATCTAGCTCCTTGTATCTCCTTCCAACCACATTCACAATCCTCAGCAGAGGACTATGCAACAACTCACCTGCTTTGACATTTATCTCGCCGCTTAAACCAACAACACTGGTTGCTAATATGTTATCCAGAAAAACTTCTGGACTGCTAGTGTTGCTAGACAGTCTGTCCATGGCATGAGTGATGATAGCAATGCTGTCATGTGCTCGTAGAGCAGTAAATCCTGGCTCATAGGAACCTTCCTCTGGATAGTCAGATCTGAATTTCTGCCGGAAGTGGGTAAGAAAAGTTTGGTAGGAACTCGTATTATCATAATAGTAGTTCTTAATTCCGAGAGCACCTTCCATGGACTGGATAACAGAAGTGTTAACTATGTCCAAGAAATTTGTAACTGTATCTGTAAGTATCCATACCATGTCATTTCCTACAAGTCCCATCTTCTTAGCTTCTCTAAATAGATGAATCATCATGGGCAACGATGACTGGAGCGCGATAAAAACCCGAGATTGTATTTTTTCACTTAGTAGTTTTGTCAGTTCTTCTAGAACAACAACTTTTGGATCAGATACGGAGGAGAATGGTGGAAGAACCAAGTTATATTCAATCTCTGAACCAACATCCTGAAGAGCCTTAGATAGAAGAGCCAGCATGCCAGCATCACCACCATATGCATAATCTTCGTAAACAGTTACAACCCTCCTCCAGTTATAAGATTGAATAACTGCTGCAATGCATCTTATTTGGTTAGAATCACTGTGAGCCATTCTTATCAAGAAAGGCCATCGAGATGATGCTAATGGCGGTGTTATAGCTGGTGCAGAAAATGAAAGAACTGGAACTTTAGCTTGGCTTCCAATATCGGCAACTAAAGCTGCCTCATCCCATCTTTCCATACCAATTATCACTTGCACTTTATTCTCTTCAATCAACTTTTCAGCTGTGAGGAAAATTCATGAAGTAACATTAGTATAGTCACGCTTGTCATGATCACTAAATGTTGAAAGTACATAGAAATATATATAATAAAGCGACACAGAAAAATATTACCAGCACGAGCAGTTTGAAGAGGACTTCTCCGGGAACCCTGGAAGTAAAGAGACAGATTGTGGTTCGGTGACCCATTGTTGAACTTTTGAACTGCTATTTCCATTGCTGTTTTCTCTTGTTTCCCGGTTCTTGAATGGACATCAATGATGGCACCAATGTTTGTAACTTTACTATCATAGATGTCTTTAGCTCCATGGGGGAGAGTAGTGACTAAAAAGGAGGTAGCTACAAGGAGCAGAAGCCAAAATTTTGGGAGTTGGTTAAAAGTAAAGATAGGGAAACGCATTAGAGCAGTTTCTTTGAAGCACATCATACTAGTCTTGGTAGTTTTGTTGTTGAAGTAGTAACTTTTACTAAATGCTTTTGGTTTATAGCATTTGAAATATGGTGATAGTATACGTGGTCCGTGATTGGGAGGAAGAAAGACACGCAATTTCGAGGAATTTACGCGTTATTTTGAGAGGAACAAAGACTCGGTTTGCTTGGAGCAAGTCAAAGCTCTATTGAGAGGAAATTAAGTACCCAGCTGTGTTTCATGATAAAAAAGAAGAGGCTGTCCTACAGTTCTGATAACGGTATGTACTATCTATATAACCATAAAAGAGAAAAATGAGAGGTGTTTGGGACATGTATGTGGGTTAATGGTTATCAGTCATCCACTCCCTACTTAGTTTTGATGTTTTGCAGATTTTCTTTTGTACGAGGTCAGCCTTTGGATTTGATCTCAGCTTTGGAATCTTTTTTCTTAGATATTATTGAGATTGAAGTTTTTGGGGGGAAAAAGTGTAGATATTATTAGTTTTGTCTATTACAAGAAGCCAGATTGGCTCAAATGGAGACAACACAAGATAGAACAACTATAACGAACAATACAAAATTCTACTGAATAGGTTACTACATCAATGTTGTTAATTTATTATATAGGTTCTTTACTGTTGTATGTTTTTAATTATTGTGGAGTTCTGGTTTTCTTGAGCAGAACCTTGTAGCCATGCAATTTCTTGCTGCTGCCATTTTGACAGCTGTTTGCTGTTCTTGTACTCTTCTCAAAGTTGTCTTCCCTAACGCGCATGGTGCTCTAATAAGAATGAAATTGCTCGTCTAAATTCAAGGACTTGAATTCAACAAATATAACTTGTCATGTTATATAGAATCTTACTGAAAGCGTAGCAGATTTTGTTGTGGTTTAATTTTCAGCTGCTTATTTCTAAACCATGATAGATGAGTGACGTTGAAGCACCTTGGTTTCCCATATTTATCAAGGATGTTTAGCTAATTCAGTCTAACTTGTGGAATAGATCGAGTTCATGCAGGTCGTAAATGCGTGGATGTGAAGCAATTAAGGCTAAGCCTCTCCGTATGTAGGTGAAACGAAAAAAGTCTACTTCAAATTGTTAGAAATTGCAAGAAGGATTCTATCGACAGGTACATCTATGATCCAACATTCTTGTCTGACATTGTTGCATGGAAAAGTAAAACCTAGCTTGTTTTGAAATTACATAGTTGAGTGGAAAAGTAAAACCTAGCTTGTTTTGAAATTACACAGCAGGAGCTGGAATGAGTTGCCGAGCTTAAAACAGCAATGAACCGCTTGATATTTTTTTAACATAGCCTGCCCAACAAACGTTTTAAATTCTTTGGTCTTACTTTTTCCTACCGACAGCATCGATTGATCCTCCTTGTCAGGATAGCGTTATTAACTTCATGGTACTTCTGTCGCATTTCGATTCCTTGTACAGCGTAGTTAAACTGGCTTAACTTCCAGGATCAATCCTCAGAGGCTTACCTTTCATCACCATGTTAAAATAGTATTAGAAAATCTATTTTAGAATAAAACAATTATAATACATCCACATGTGTTACTTAATACGAATTATACATGTAACAGTGATTGATGTCATCAGGTATTGGTGGACGTTGGATACTGAATTCTTACAAATTAATGAAGAAATTACTTATAAGAAAAGAAGTCAATCTCTCTCGGATCACTGTCAAAAATTAGATCATCGATATTGAACAAATAAGGGTCTACTAGTAAAGGATTAAAGCTGAAATATTAGAAGTTGAGGTACTTAAATAAAATTTCCCTCAGCTCTCAAATAAAACGTCGCATCATATAATAAATGAGTATCAATAATTGGAGGGTTTATATCCAATGAAACTGGAGGTGGAATTTGGACAGATGCTGGAGGTGGAATTTCTAAGCATATAATAAATGCTTAGAAACTTGAAGGAAATTCAGCCTTGAAAAGGTTGCCAGAAGAAAGATTTAAGACAAGAATTGTTTCCTTGTCTTTTTTGAAGATTCTTGATATTAACTATTAGAAACTAACTTATGTCCACACTTTTTGGATGAATAAACGTACGTCATACATCAGCCAGTTGGAATTTGGAAAAAATGGGGACAATGGACATATAAATATAATCCAGAAGTCCATTTAGCTGAAAACAAAAGGCACAAGCATTATATATTTTCTGTAAAATTTATTTGCCTTTACTTAATAAAGATGCAATATCTTTTTTCTTTCTTTTCAATTCGTGAATTTATGTAATTAATCAGGATATGTACATAAACAATGTTCATGAGTTAAAGAGAAAGGAGGGACACCAAGTCATATCCTGAGAGATAGTTTATACTTCTAAATTCTAACCCTAAAAATTATAGAGCTTGATCAATAACATCAACCACTGCTGGAATTGGAGTAAGCGGAAATAATTAATATTCATAGGATCCTTGATCTGAAGATAAGTTCTTCATCTTCTTTTCATCTTTGATCTTTATGTGAAATATGAAAGGAGTCAGGTCCAGTATTCCTATATATCATCCAAAATCATAAATAGTGTTTTTTGTTTTTACTTTATACATAACCACACTACAATATTTAATAGTTTTACTGATGAAATTTTTTCATCGACGTGAGATTACCATTCTATTGATGAAAATTTTACTGATTAATTCACCGACATAATGCATCCGCCGGTATAACGTTCATTGGTAATTCCATCATCTGTCGCTAATTATGTCGGTAAAAAATAATAATTAAAAACCGATGGTTTTGTAGGAGGAAAATGCGCACCAAAAGAAATTTCCTGCTAGAAATATGTTGACTGAATTATTTCATTGGTATATTTCCATCGGTGATAGTGGGATATGCAGTAATTTTTCCCAACTCTTTGAAATAAACTGATGAATTGATTCCGTCTGTATTCCCATCGGTAAATCATCGATGATAGTATTATGTCGATGATTGTGGCATATGCAGTAAATTTTTTCTAATTCTCTGGAAAATACCAACAGAATAGTTATGTTTGTAAGTTTGTCCGTGATGATTAAAAAATATTTTTAGGAATAAAATTGTATAAAATAATTAATATAAAATTGTATAGAATAATATATAAGAAAGAAAATAAATAAACAAATAAAATTGTATAAAATTGAAATATGTAAAAATAAAATTGAATAATATAAAATCCAAATATTCATTACAATTTTATTTGAATAAATAAAAATTAAACTAGAACAATGGCGGCACTAGAGGAGGAGGAGGAGGAGGCTGGTCATTCTCGGGATCATACAGCCAAAAAGGAGGCGCACACGTACCACCTATCTGTGATCTCATGTCCATCACCATTTGGTGGAGTTGTTCATAATTTGCCAAGAGTTGCTCATATTTTTCGGTGAGATGAGTCATGTGTTGTTGCAAGGCCACAAACTCCTGAGATTGGGTACTCGATACTGATTGGGAGCTCCTAATAGTTGAGACACTACTGGTAATTAGTACTTAAAAGTGCATTTTTATTAAGGTTTTATATCATCATTTTGTACTTGAAGTATCAATAACTCCTTAACTAAAACATGTTTTATAATAATATATCTAATAATATAAGATACCTTTAATTTGTCGTAAATGTTCATTTTAAATGCAGGCCTATCACATAAATGAAAGGATTGATTGATGAATTTAAGAACTGAAGTTGAAAGGATAAAGAGATGGCCAAACTTAGAAAAGAGATGTCGGTGCAATCCAAACCGGAACACTGTTCGGTAATTGGATCATATCTGGAGCTATAGATCTCAGATTTAGGTCTACTTTATATGGATGGAAAGGTAAGACATAGGCCTACAACTTTCATATGGAGCCCAAAAAGGTCATTTTCAAGTCCAAATTGTTGCAACAACAAAGAAGCCCGAATCTGTCCTCCAGCCCGAGCACTGTTCCGTATTTTGGCCATATCTGGAGTTCTAGAAGTCGAAATGAGCTGAATTTTTTACACAAGAAAGCTGAGACAATTTCCTACAACTTTCATGTTCGAGTGGCTCTAATTTTGACGTTAGCAATGATGTTTTGGGCAGACAAGAGAAGATAAGGATTGTCACCAAGTCAAGAGGTGGCCACTCACTCATCAATTAGTCATCAAATCAATAGTTTCCAATTTTGGCCTATAAAAGGAGGCATTTGCCATGCATTTAGGCATCTTGGTCTCCAGATCAAGATCATGCTCTTGCTTTCTCTCTTTGTATTTTTTGCAATGTTTATGCTTTGCTTTTATTAATATCAAGTTTATGCCTTTCATTTCCTTTCATTTACTTAGTTAACTTTTATCTTATTTATGTTCTTATTTAGTTTATTTATTTTTCTTTCTTTCATTATGTCTAGCTAAGTTTATTATGTCAAGGAGAAAAGGTTACACTAATGGTGTAAGCATAAGTATAGTGTAAACTTAATATAGACTTTAATGTTTGATACTAACATGTTTTATATTTGTTATCTTATTCACTCTTTAATACTTTGCTTGTTAAATGACTAATCTTGATTTATGTTGTATAACACTTGGTACAACAAATGCTTGACACTTTCATAACCCACATTGTATGGTATAACCGACACCTGAGCTATGAAAGGAACTTGATTTGTTGTTAACATAAGTTATAATCATGAATGCTTGACGAGATTTACAAGTATTAACATTAATCGAATAAGATGACTAATGTAATCATGTTAACAATCTATAATCTGATTGGAACCTCCTTTGTGTGTGGTTTCCAATGGAATAATAAGAGTTTATACTATACTTGTTTAACATACCATTAGTGGATCCTCTAACCTTGACATTTGTTATTATCATTGTTTAATCGTTACATTAATATTCTATCTCAAAGTTCTCATCATCTTCTTCTTCTTCTCCTTCTTTATCTTTATTATTATTATTGTTATTATTACTATTATTATTAGTATTACTACTACTACTATTATTGTTATTATTGTTGTTGTTATTATTATTGTTATTACTATTATTATTGTTGTTATTGTTGTTGTTATTATTGTTGTTGTATTATTGTTATTTATAATTTGTACAATTAACCTCCCTATGGTTCGACCCCGGTCTTGCCGGGTTATTTATTACTTCGACACTCCTGCACTTGGGAGAAGACATCAATCTTTTAGTCTTGTCAACCGGCCACCGACAAGTTTCGGTCGTAGTGTTGGAGAATCCATACTCCTGATTTCTATCGGGTCCACCAATTGATCTTACCTCCATCTATAAATCCGGATCGAAATTCAGGTGGGTCGAAGGATCGTCCCTGTATCTCTCCCTCAATCGGCTATTATATGTTGTCTGAAAATTAAAAAAGAAATCATCAAATTCAATTCAAGAAAACAATAACTTATAAAAGAAAATGGTTGAACGAACATACCATAAAGTGTTAAGTGCAGTTGTCGACGAACTGTTGCACCCTCTTTTGGCGGTCTTCACTCTGCATGTGTGTCTCCATAAAAAGCTCTATTGGGCTCGGCTCAAGTCCAAGAGTTATAGCCTATAAGAAAAAAAATGTCACAAGTTAAATATATTTATAAATAACAACAAAAAAATTTAAAGATAGATATCATTAAAATTAATCTTATCATCTGCTTCGCATGTGCAATGAATGGAATGGAGTTGTTGGTGTGCATGGTAACCGAACAATGAATTTATCGGTTCTGATTCTCACCACCAGACTATGAACGTCATGTGAACCATACAGACATCACGTGCTAAATATATTGCACCCATATATCCTCCAGGATGAAGGGCGACTTGAAATCCCTCTAAATTGCCACATCATTCGAGCCTGGTAGAACGTTATCTATAGCATATTTTTTAGCTTGTTTTTGCGCTTCATACCAAAAGTCACACAACTTACATGATACAAATGTATTTTATATGAGTTAATGACAAATTAGATTTTACTATATATATATTTTAAATATCTTATTGTTTTCTATGTTGCCTAGTTGCAGCGTGATTCTCCCACTCTCCTCGCAACATTTTTATTTGCTTTATCCCACTCGAATTTGTTTTATGTATAAAAAAAATTATAAAAAATAAATCAATAATTTCAATATAACATACAAAATAAATAAATAAATTTAATATAACATTAACCTCAAATCTTCTAAACCATGTATTATTATAAGGTTTCCATTTAGGATGTCTAGAAACCTGACTCCATTAAAACAATAAAATCTCCATCGAATGCTGATATTATTACCCAGGTGACCTCAATGTTTGTAAACCTGAAAATTAATAAAATTAATGAAATATTAATTAGTTATTCACAAATTGTTAAACATAAATCAAGACAAACTTATATTGAAAGGTCATCTTGCGAATGTGCTTGATACTTGCAGAAGAATTAATCTTGTTATGACAGGACACCGCCTCTATATTGTGGAACTACACTAGAAGAAAATGTGCCCCAAAAACTTTTTCCCGCTAGAAATATGTTAATGGAGTTATTCTGTTTGTATAATTCATATAATAGTGAGATATGCAATATTTTTGTTTTATTCTCTGAAATATATATGGATAGATTGATTCTGCCTATTTTTATTGGTAAATCACAGATCAAAATATTCTATCAGTAATTATGATATATGCAATAAATGTTTTTTAACTCTCTAAAAAATACCAATAAAATAATTATTGTAAGTTTGTTCATGATGATTAACAAAATATTTTTAGAAATAAAATTGCATAAAATAATTAATATAAAATTGTATAGAATAATAATAATAAAAAAAAGAAAATAAATAAATAAATAAAATTGAAATATGTAAAAATAAAATTGAATAATATAAAATCCAAATATTCATTACAATTTTATTTGTATAAATAAAAATTAAAATAGAACAATGGCGGCTCTAGAGGAGGAGGCTGGTCGTTCTCAAGATTATACGGCCAAAAAGGAGGACGCACATGTACCACTCATCTGTAATCTCATGTCCATTACTATTTGGCGAAATTATTTATAATTTGCCAAGAGTTGTTTATATTTTTAGGTGAGATGAGTCGTGTATTGTTGCAAGGTCACAAACTCTTGAGACTAGGTGTTCGATATCGATTAGGAGCTCGCAATAGTTGAGACACTACGGGCCATTTGTAAATTCTCAGTTGTAGTGTTGGAGAATCTGCACACTCGATTTCTATCAAGTCCATCAGATGATCTTGCCTCCATCCACAAATCCATATCGAAATCTGGGTTGGTTGAAGGATTATCCCTCTATCTCTTCCTCAATCGGCCATTATATGTCTCTTGAAAATTAAAAAAGAAATCATCAAATTCAATTCAAGAAAATAATAACTTACGAAAGAAAATGGTTGAAGAAACATACCATGAAGTGTTAAGTGCAGTTGTCGACCAACTATTGCAACCCCTTTTGTGCGTCTTCACAAAAAGCTCTATTGGGCTCGGCTCAAGTCCAGGAGTCGTAGCCTATAAAAAAGAAAAATATTTCAAGTTAAATATATTTATAAATAACAAAAAAAAAGATAGATGTCATTAAAATTAATTTTACCATCTACTCCGCATGTGCAATAAATGGAACGGAGCTGTTGGTATGCGTGGTAACCAAATCATGAATTTATCGGTTTTGGTTCTTGCCACCAGACTGTGAACGTCATGTGAACCATTTGGACATTACGTGCTAAATATATTGCACCCATATATCCTCTGAGATGTATGGCAACTTGAAATCCTTCCAAACTGCCACATCATTTAAACCTAGTAAAACGTTATCTCTGACATTTTTTTTTAGCTTTTTTTGTGCTTCATATCAAAATTCATGCAACCTACATGATATAAATGTATTTTATATGAGTTAATGACAAATTAGATTTTACTATATAAATTGTTTTTAAAATATCTTATTATTTTCTATGTTACCTAATTACAACGTGATTCTCCCACACCCTACTCACAACATTGTCATTTGCATTATCCCACTCAAATTTGTTCTATGTATAAAAATTTATAAAAAGTAAATCAATAATTTCAATATAACATAATAAATAAATAATTTCAATATAACACTAAACTCAAATCTTTTAAACCATGTATCGATATAAGGTTTTTATTCAGGTTGTTTGAAAACTTGACTCCATTGAAACAATAAAATCTCCATCGACAATTTCAATGTTGATGTTATTACTCAGGTGGCCTCAATATTTGTGAACCTAAAAATTGATAAAATAAATAAAATATTAATTAGTTATTCACAAATTGTTAAACACAAATTAAGACAAACTTACATTGAAAGGTCATCTTTCGAATGTGCTTTATACTTGCAGAAGAATTAATCCTGTTATGACAGGACACCGCCTTTATATTGTGGAACTACACTGGAAGAAGAAACGTCGTGAGTTGTCACAGGTGCATCTTCCTGATCGGCACCTAATGACACATCATCATCGCTACTCAATGAACTTGTTGTGATCATGTGTCCATGACGAGTAGTTAATTTTGTTCTATACATCTATATAAATTTGACAAATAATTACATAATCAAATTCTATTTAAAAAAAATCGACAGTACCTCCGTTATATTAGAGACTATCCAAAATGTTCAAACCTGCAAATATTGATAAGATATATGTTTCAAACTAGTTGATTTTATTTTATTTCTACCAGAAATTTTAGATAATTCAATTTCATCTCATTTTCAACGTGATAATATAATGTTTCTCATCATAAAATAAAAAAGAAATAAAATCCTATATATAATTTAACAGTTATACAAATTTAACAATAAAATAGAGGGGAAAAAAGAAATTTATTCCTATATATTTAACTAACATCTGTATAAATTTAACAATAACAATTAAAATTCAACAAAAAATCAAACATTAAAACAATATATATAATAAAATTGAGATAAAACAATAAAATTTAATTATATATTATTGAGCAAAAGCATTAGACTTCCACTCCAACACAGATTGCAAAGTCCACCTACATTTCGGATGACAGAGTTTCAGTTTCACTCCAACACAAGTTGTAGAAGTCATTCCTACTGCAATCCTTTGCAATGCAATTGATAGGATAATATTTAATAGTGATAGAGTCTGATATGAACACTGTTACCTTTAACCCGTTGTATATATAGCTCTGCTACTATAACAATACATTGATATGAATAAGAAGAATCTTCTTCCCTTTTGTTTCTTCATGGTATCAGAGCAAGTCCTTAATAACTTGCTATTTGCTTAAAAAAAAAATCTTATGGAAGACCTGTTTAAGATAGATGGTGTTGATGACAATTTTAGAATTTGCAATATGCAGGAAAGAGAGCCAAATCCTAACCAGCGTTTAGGTTTGGTATTGTTAAACGAATTTAATTATCTTCCTTGGTCAAGAGCTGTGACAATTGCTCTTGGTGGAAGATCCAAACTTGGCTATATCAATGGCCATATTACACATCCTGATTCTTCTTCACAGGTATATAAAGCTTGGCAATACAAAGATCAACTTGTATCGTCCCCACATAGTTGATGCTGCAGAATTACGGAAACGTGAAGAGGAGGACAAGATCTTCCAGCTTTTAGCTAGTCTTGGTTCAGACTATGAAGATCTTCGCAGTAGGATACTTATGAATCATGATCTTCCATCCCTCACTACTGTATGTGCCACCATTCAACGAGAAGAAGCTCGTAGAAAGGTTATGAATTCTGACTCTAAACCCTCTTTATCATAATCTCGTATTTATGCTGTCAACAGATCAATGAACAACAACAGACCTTACAAGGGCAAACGACCAGATTTGAAATGTCACCATTGCCATAATATTGGTCACTCTATTGGGAGGTGTTGGATCCTTCATCCAGAATTGAAGCCAAACTTTGAAAAAGAGAAGAGATCTCAAAGGGACTATGAGCATAAGGGTCATGTTGCTGCCGCTGCTCACTTCAGCAATACTCCTTCAAGTAATGTTGAAAATTTTTCAACCAACCCATCTGCTCTTCTCAATGACTTCGCTACCTATCTTAAGGAAAAAGGTGACTCTACCATGACAACAACAGTTGTCAAAACAGTTTGAAATGAAGGATTTGGGAGCTGCTAAACAAATACTTGGCATGAGAATCATCAGAGACAAAGACAAAGGCATACTAAAGCTTTCACAGGCAGAGTATGTCAAGAAGGTTCTCAGCAGGTTTAGTATGGATAATGCTAAGCCAGTATGTACACCTCTGGGGAATCATTTCAAGCTCAGTAAAGATCAGTCACCAAAAACTGAGCTAGAACGTGGATACATGGACCAGATTCCATACGCCTCAGCTATCGGCTCCTTGATGTATGCCATGGTCTGTACTAGACCAGATATTGCCCATGCAGTGGGAGTTGTAAGCCGATATATGAGCAATCCTGGAAAGCAGCATTGGGAGGCAGTGAAATGGATCATGAGGTACTTAAAAGGCTCATCGGAGACATGTCTTATTTTCACAGCTGGCGGTTTGAAACTTGAAGGCTTTGTAGATGCTGATCTAGCAGGAGATGTTGATAGCAGAAAGAGTACTACAGGTTATATATACACTCTAGGAGGCACTGTTGTTTCTTGGAGTTCTACCTTGCAAAAGATAGTTGCTCTTTCAACGACAGAAGCTGAATATGTTGCAGTTTCAGAGTCCGCAAAAGAGATAGTATGGCTACAGAGTTTCCTGCAAGAATTGGGCAAGATGCATGGAAAGGGTACTTTGTATAGTGACAGTCAGAGTGCAATCTTCCTTGCCAAGAATCCAGCATTTCACTCTAGAACAAAGCACATACAGATCAAATATCACTTCATCCGACAATTGCTCGACGATGAACAACTATTACTTGAAAAGATCTGTGGAAGCAAGAATCCAGCTGACATGTTAACCAAAGGAGTCACTCTTGATAAACTGAAGCTGTGTAAAGCTTCAGTTGGTCTTAAAGATTAAAAGACAGATCTAGCGCCATTTGTGTACAAGTGGGAGATTGTTGGGTGTGGACACAACATGGTTGGTGGCAGCCATGTTAGACATGGCTAAAGTCAATGGTGGTTGCATGGTGGGTGCCTAACCAAAGAAATTGTTGCCCACCATTGTTGACTAAAGAAGAAGCTTGTCTCCCACATCAGCTATAAATAGAGAGTGCCATTGATAGCTGATGATCACCACGAAATAGAGAGAAACACAGAGAGAGAGCTAAGGGTGAGAGTTGAGTTGAGTAGAGAAATTTTCTCCTCCTCCTTGTTTTGTTGTTTGTATTGCTTTTGAGCTTGATTAATACAAACCAGTAGCTCCGTGGAGTAGACAAGTTACCGAACCACGTAAATTTGTGTGTGTTTGAATGTTTGGATCTCCTAACGATGGAAAAGTAAAGCCTAGCTTGTTTTGAAATTACATAGTTGCATGGAAAAGCAAAACCTAGCTTGTTTTGAAATTACACAGCAGGAGCTGGAATGAGTTACGGCTTGATGTTTTTTAACATAGCCAGCCCCAAAAACGTTTTAAATTCGTTGGTCTTACTTTTTCGTACCAACAGCATCGATTGCTCCTCCTTTTCAGGCTAGTGTTCATAACTTCATGGTACTTCTGTCGCTTTTCGATTCCTAGTACAGCGTACTTAGTTAAAGTGGCTTAACTTCCAGGATCAATCCTCAGAATCTTACCTTACATCACCATGCTAATGGAGTATTTGACAATCTATTTTAGAAAATAACAACTACAATACATCTATATGTTACTTAATACGAACTATACATGTACCACTGATTGATTGCATCATGTATTGGGGGACGTTGGACACTGAGTTCTTACAAATAAAGAAATTACTTGAAGTCAATCTCTCTCGGATCATTGTCAAAAATTAGATCATTGATATTGAACAAATAAGGGTCTACTAGTAAAGGATTAAAGCTGAAATATTAGAAGTTAAGGTATTAAATAAAAATTCCCTCAGCTCTCATATAAGACGTCGCATCGTATAATAAACGAGTATTAGATCACTGGAGGGTCTATATCCAATGAAACTGGAGGTGGAATTTGGACAGTTGCTGAGAAACTTGAAGGAAACTCAACCTTGAAAAGGTTGCCAGAAGAAAGATTTAAAACAAGAATTGCCTCCTTGTCTTTTTTGAAGATTGTTGATGTTGATTATTAGAAACTAACTTTAAGTCCACACTTTTTGGATGAATAAAAGTCCTAGTTGGAATTTGATAAAAAATAGGGTCCCTTCTCAAGCCACTACATTTACTCCGACAATGTACAGTACTCCATTTAGCTAAAACCAAAAGGCACAAGCATTATATATTTTCTAAAAAATTTATTTGCCTTTAATGAAAGATGCAAGAGTTTTCCATTTTCTTTTCTTTTTTCTTTTCAATTCGTTGATTTGTTTAATTAATCAGGATATGTACATAAATAATATTCTTGAGTTTAAAAAGAAAAGGAGGTAAATCTATAGGCTTCGATTGTTAATACATCTAAATTCTAATGCTATTGACAAATTATATTGCTTGATCAATAACTTCAACCACTTCTGGAATCGGAGTTAGAGAAATAATTAATATTCATAGGAACCTTGATCTCAGGTTAAGTTCTTCATTTTCTTTTTATCTTTGATCCCTTTGCTGTGGGATTTATGGCATTTCAATCTCAGCTTGTGAGGAAACCTGTTGATTCTCCAAATTGTCAGAATTACTCACACGTTCCCACCTCGATGAGACCCATACATCCGTGTCTAGTGCTTGAGCAAAAGTTGAAGCTCTTCTAGGAAAACGAGTTTTGTCTCCATTGTAAAAGTATTTTGAAATTCCACCTCCCTTGCTTGAACCACTCTTACCACTTGGAGTGACATTGCCTTCAATATTTGCTTCTTGATGATTTCGTGAATTCCTTACCAAGGGAATGAGAACTAGTAGAAAACAGATAGTAGATATCGTAGCAGATACAATGTAGATACCCTTGAAGCTGCGTAGACTCAAGCTTTTGACGTTATTATGAGTCACAGTAGTTGAACACTCAGGTGAGGGGGCAAACCACCGTTCTTCCAGTGTTGTTAGTGTTCCTTTTTCTGAGAGGCGCAGAATGACTCTAGAAAAATCAGAAGCAATAGGAGAGCCTTTTTGGAATGCCTGCACGACAGAAAAAGTCATAATACTCGGTACTAAACTATGTTCAAAGAAATGTCCTCGCCATGTTACAAGTCTTTAAGAAACTCCAGGCATCAGAACGTAAAGAAATAGAAGTGCAGTGCAAATGGAGTACTTACAAAGCCAAGCCCTCCAAATCTGAATGTGCCTTCTGTGCTAGTGTATCTTTCACAGTACTTATTGAGGAGAACTTTCTCGTATGGGAGTTCGAGAAAGGCAGCAGCAATGTTGTTTCTTTCAAATTCGGTAGGATAATCATTTTCGTGGTCAATGATCTTGATTTTTTCTGTTTCAAATCCAAGTACTGTCTCAAGGTAATTCCGGACGAAAGAATCGTTGTCACAACCTACAGTTAAATGGTTACTTTTATATTTCTCATACTCCGAAAATTTAGGTTCCATTCTTTGGACGGTGAGCATTGAAGTCAAATTAGCTGTGTAGCTTGCGGTTAAGATAAATACAACACAGAGCCACGCTGCCACCACTATTCGAGTAAAGTTGCTATAAAGTTTTTCCGCTGCAAAATGTAACAAGGAGCTCCAATTTAAGGTACCAGTAAAGAATGTGCCATAAAAATGATCTTAGATAGTCGCAATATAACTTGTGAATCTCAATACTTACAGTGAATAAAGAAAAGAGAAGAACTTAAGAACCAAAGCGCGTTCTCAATCTGAAACTTCCACGGGCCTCTAAAGTCTGGATTGCTTTGGTGCTCCAGGAACCAAACTATAAGCATTGTGTAGATGAATAGAGCACCACTCACTATCCACATCTCCAATTTGAAAGGCTTCGTGAAAATCCATGTCGAATCTTCGTTCTCGAGTGGAACTATCATTGACAATCCTGACTCTGCATAAGGTTGAGTAAACTCTACGTATTTTGTTCTTTCAGCTAGTATGGTTATATCACCAATGGCAGCATCATAAGTCTTGCATTAACAAGTGGCACAAAAGAAAAACAAACACTTATCAGGAAAAAACAAGAAAAAAACCTGCTGAAAAACCACTGATACAAGGTGGCAGGAGCAAAAGAAGGGAAAAATCCTACGACTCCTAAGACGTGCCTCAATGGCGAGTCAAATTTGGACTGGTTAACCATGAGAAATGTCTGCAACTATTTCATAGAAATGTATGGTGGAGAGATTTTAGTTTCTTATCAGACACAATGCTATATGAATTTATTCTTGTTTTTGAGTTGCAGCAAATTTTGACTTTGTTCAGTTGATGGATGAGATTACACCGAAAGGGTACCTTCCGCATGCCTTCATACTAAGACTTGGAGAAGAGCTTGTTTTGGTTGATGAACAGTGGGGTTTTTTTTGCACAAAATTGTGCACTCGATTTTTTCCACATTGACATGCTGGCACATTGATGAACGACTTTTAAATAGGTATTGTCAGAATAAAGAGTTTTTTTTTTTGACAGAAAGCATCAAGATCACAATTCAAAGTTTGAAACAAAATGTAAGTTAAGAATCGTTACCTTGTTGTAGACACCTTCAATCATAGCATCATACAACCCGTCATGCTCGAAAAATTCATGGGGCAGCGGGTAATTCAATCGTTCTACAACTTCATTAAAGACGTCGATGCAAAAGCCTTCTGGCAGTGCCTCCCCAGTTTGAAATGTCACGAACTTGTCAAATGAGGTTCTTTTGGGGACTACTATTCTCAATGGCTTTGCACTAGTAGGCATTGCCCATCCTTTCGGGTTTCGACCGTTGAGGTCCCCAGGCCATATAACTGGACCTGCCAAACATTCTGTGATATTACAAACGTTACTATTGTTGCACCTTTCTTTGCCTTCTTCCGGATGGAGGGTCTTCGAGAAACCGAAATTCGGCAACCAAAAATCCAATTCCTTGTATTTCTTTCCAACCACATTTACAATCCTTAATATAGGAGCTTGTGACAGCATCCCATCCTTGAAATGTATTTCTCCAGTCAAACCAGTGAAATCACTTCCCAATACGCTGTTTAGCAACATTTTTGGACTAATTGAATCGCTACCTAATTTTTCTATGGACTGTGTAACCATACCAATGCTATCATAGGCTCTTAAAGCTTGAATTCCAGGCAGAAAATTATCTTCATCTAGATACTCTGCTCGAAAAATCTTCCGGAAATGTGCTTCGAATCTTTGGTAAGAACTGCTGGAAGAATAGTACGACTGGATTCCTAAAGTGCCTCCCATAGAGGAAATAACAGAATTGTTCATAGAATCCAAGAAACTAGTAACGCTGTTAGAAACTATCCAGGCTGTATCTCTGCCCACAAGTCCCATATTCTTAGCTTCTCTAAACAGACAAGTGAGCATAGGCAAAGATGAGTGAAGAACAATAAAAACCCGTGATTCGGTATCTTTTTGTAGCTTTATAAGCTCATGTTGGACAACGTCTTCTGGATCCGTTAACAATGAAAATGGTGGAAGAACCAAGCGGTACTCAATCTCCGAACCAACCTCTTGCAGAGCCTCAGACAAAAGAGCTAAATTGCCAGATTCACCTCCATAAACATTATCTTCATAAATCACTACTACCTTTCTCCAATTATGACATTGGGCAAGGGCTGCAATGCATCTCATTTGTTCTAACCCATCACTAGCCATTCTTATTAGAAAAGGCCAACGGAGTGTAGTTAATGGCGGGGTTATGGCCGGTGTTGCGAATGAAAAAATTGGAATTTGATACTGGTTTCCAATATTAGCAACCAGGGCTGCTTCCTCCCAATTGTCCATGCCAATAATCACTTTAACTTTCTTCTCTTTGATGAGCTCTTCAGCTGCAAGAAAGATTAACCATTAACTATTGCTTTGTTAATGTTAAGCTAGAAACACAAATCATTTAGAGATCGATTACTAATTACCTGCATAAGCGACTTGAAGAGGGTCTTCTCCAGGATGCCTGAAGTGAAGAGAGAGCTCGTGGTTTGTTGAGATATCGTTGAAGTCTTGGACTGCCATCTCCAAAGCTGTTTTCTCTTCTTTTCCAATACGGGAATTAACATCAATGATAGCACCGATATTAGTAACCTTGTTGGTCCTGATCTCAGCTTCAACTCCATTGGAGAATATGAGAAGGATAGAGATGAGGACAGATAAAAGAAAGCAAGGTTTTTGAACCTTATTAACGGTCATAAGAGGTGAAATTACTTGGGAATTTTTTCTGGTGAACATATTAGTCCTTTTCATTCCGTAGTGCGGAGTCGACAAATTCTTATGATGAAAGGCTCACATTCGCTATAATATATAGACATGTTTGTATCTATATATAAATATTCGGCAAGATTAATTATGTGTAGAAGGGGAAGAACAGGATGAGCCTGAAGTTGCTAAGAAGAATTCGTGAGTTGAAGAATCTCTAGCTGACCTGTTCTGCGTGGACTAAATCAAACTAGTTGCCCTCCGAACCAAGGCTACCAAGGATGATAGTAACGGAGGGGATTCAACTTTGACTTTAACACCACACAAAGAATAATATTATGCAGGTCCAATATTAGGAAAGCGGTATTGGTAGATTCTACATTGACTTTGACTTTGCATTAAAGTAAATATTTTGGAAAACCAACATGCATGTGCTAATTACTAATTGCGACTTGGAGCCCCAACCTTGCAAATGATTTTCACAAAGCAAACCCGTTAATTTGATGGATTATGTCGAGAGTTTTGTTTTTGTTGTTGAAGCGGGTGGAAGTTAAAAACAGTAATTAAATAAATAATACAGAATAATTATATAAATTAAAAAAAACTGAAAATATCAGCATTAAATTCTCATGTTTTATTTTTCTGAAAATAATGATAATCAATTCTATCTTATTAATGTTGGGAAAACTAGGAACAAAAAAACATCAATATATAATACAAATAATCATACAAATCAACATCAAAATTTTAACGTGGAAAATCTGATGCGGGAAAAACTATGGGACCGTAGTCCACCTAAAAATTTCCACTATCAATAAATAACAGGTTCACAATTATTCTTTCTCAGATTCAACTAAGGGATACAACATATATATACCATCAAGAATAACTTATTCTCGGATTACAACAAGATTAAAGGAGAATTATTTGAGAAAAACTTACAATACTGATAGCCCCGTTTTCTGTCAAAATCTTAGAATGAAGAGTAACGTATCTAGAAGTTACTATCAAAATCTTAGTCCAATCCAATGATGAACGAGCTAGAAATCGAAAAAAGAACACGGGTTACTCTACTGCCTTTTCTACTTTCTTTCTCCAGGTTTTCTTCTTCTCTCTTGTTCAAATTTTACTACCGCATCTACAGTAGCCGAACCATTATTTTAAAGAGAATCAACTGCCTCTCTTCTTAATTAATTTGGTGGTCCTATTATCACATGATGCAGGGCCATACACAATAGTTAAAAGATTTACAAAACTTTAAATAAATTAAGAACTCTATCTTAACTAAAAAAAATTAAAATCACAGAGAAAAAAACATAAAATAAAAAAATGATAAAAAAAATATCAAAATCACTCTGCAGCGAGATTTGATATATCTAAAAACTTGATATTCTAGGTAGCGAAATAATGGCTATCATAAAAGAAATGGCCTTTGTAGTCTTGTATAAAAATTTAAATGCAATATAATAGTTGAATAAACTAGAAATAACGACCAAATCTTTATTCAAACAGAGAAAAACCTTCACAAGCGATCGAGGGGAGTAAATAGTCGACATGTGATCGCATAAATTAAGATCCTAGTTCTTGATCTATAGTGTGTGTGTGTGTCTCTGATGAATAGAAAGGAAAACAACGAAGAGGCTGCTCCTACCAATAACGACTGCAATACAAAAGACTTAAGTTTTGTGAATTTTGAAGATTTTTTTTCAGTAGATCCATTTAGGAGGCAACACATCAGATGCTAAGACAGTACTAATTAAGGATGCCACACATATATTAGTAAGAATTGAATTCGCCCAATTCGTTCAAGTAGGACCTTATAACTTGTCTTTGTTTTTTTAAAAAAAGAAAAAGAAAAAAAGAAGAAGAAACTCTAAAAGTAGTGCCTTTAGTTTTTATTTTTTTTAATCGGGTATCCTTATACTTTTAAAAAGTAAAATTAATTTCGTTTGGAATTCATAATTATTTTTTTAATAAATATATTTTTTAAGGATTGAACTATTAAATTTATTTGTAGCATTTTTACAGCGTCTCAAACTATATTATAAAATCTATTAAATCCATACTTTTATAACGTCTCAAACTCCTCTTACAAAATCTAACGTTGTTATTTTAAAAGGAAATATATAAGCCGTGTTGCGACTTATCTCCTTGATCAACGTCATTCAATTATATCAAGTGCTCCACCATTATTAAATAACACATGTTACAGTGGCACATCATAAAACTAGCAATTGGTATCTAAGATGAGTTTAAAAACTTTCAAAAATTCCTATTGGAGTGCTCGTAAAATATCTTAGGACTTACCCCTTCGATATCTAAATAAAAAGAGTCTATCTCAGAAATTTTTTTCATTTGATTAGGCTTAACAATTAACCCTAACTTGTGTGGTCATGTTGACTACTATAATATTATTTTGCTAAGTCAATCATTGGTTACATTTGTGAAGAGTAGGGGTAATTATTTTTGGTTCGGTTCAGTTTTTACATAAAAAATTGAACCAAATCGATATTATTAATTTTAAAATTTTAAAACCAAAACCGGTTAAAATTAGCTAGTTTCGATGCGGTTGGTTTTTATTGTTCAAAAACCGGTAAAACTGAAAAAGCAAATCTCAGTGCCCAATGCCCATAAACTACAAGCAAATCTCGATGTCTAGTGCTCAAAATTTATAAGCAAATCTTGATTTTTGTTGTTCAAGAACATAAATCTACCGACAAACTTCGAGCAAATTATAACATAATAATAATAAAAAAAACAAAAACTCATAAGATGCAGACTCTCAAGATACAAACTGCAAAGATGAACTTGAAATGAAGTTAGAATTTTAATCATCAAAAAATTATTTTTTTTATTTATCCATGTAATTTGATTGAAATAAATATTAATATAGGAGTGAACTTAAAGAGATCAGACGAGAGATAGAGAGAAAAGGAGGGGGGCTACGAGGAAAGATGAGAGGCATGGAGAAAAAAGAGAAAGGGGAGGGGGGCTGTGCAAAGATGATGAGAGATAGGGAGAAAAAGGGAGAAAAAAAGAAAAAGAGAGAAGGGTTGTGAGAAGATGATGAAAGGTAGAAAAAAGGGGGTGTCAACTATGTCTGCTGAATGTTACTTTACTTTAGATCTAGGATTTTTTCTATTTATATTTGGTTTTTTTAAAGGTTGGCATGGTTGAATTGTTTTGGTTAAATTCAATCGATTTCAGATTTTAAAAATTAAAACCGAAATAACCATAAAATTTTTATGATTTTTTAACTAGTTAATTCAGTTTTTTTCAATTCAATTTTTTCAATTACTTTTTTCCTATTTTTTTGAATTTTTTTATTTTTTTATTTTTTTCTTCACCTCTAGTTAAGAGCTATCTTGTGATACGTCTAATTGAGACTTTTCCGTTGGTTTTTATATTTATAATTAATTGTAACTATTGACTTAATCTCGAGTAGAGAAATCTAGAAGCCTCGTAAATAAAATAAAGTGTGTAATTCTTAAAAAGAAAAATTTTAAAAGTACAAATTATGTAAAAACACAAAATAAATAAAAATAAAGAAAGTTGTAGAGAAAAATAAATTACAAGAAAATGATTAAAAAAAGCTTATAAATTGCATAAAGCTGTGAATAAATTGTGTATAAGTGGTTGGCCATCATTTTTATCTACTAAATGATTTATTTATAATGTTATAAAGATAGAATTTCATATAAACTTAAAATCCTAATATTATACAAACTATTCAACATAAATAAAGATTACATAGTCTTAATCATAATATAATTTGTACGACTTGTTCTTACCTATCTTTCCTCACCGTTGTACATGTTATTCTACAACATTCATTAATTAGTTAATATTAAGACTTAATTAATATATTATATTAATGATGGATTTAATTATTGTCTACTGAGTAATAAGAAAAATGGTTTGGAATGATAAATATGAGCATGCAAGATGGATGGTTTGTGACCATTGATTTGCATATGATGATTACGAATTTCAAACGTAGGGTAAGACGGTAGGGGAAGAAAAAGGTATTAATATTTTTTCTTCAAAAAAAAATATGAAAAATAAGGCATCTCCCTTGTTAGTCATATTAGATGGTCTCATGGATTTCGTGGTTCTTAATGATTCCTGGATTTGGTTTGATTGTTGATAAATTAAAGAAGAGAGGCATATAATGAAGAGAGCTCCATCAAAACAAAGATGAGGGACTGTTTTGGAAAATTTCAAACCCAGAGGTACCAACCATGTCTTAAACCTGCATCCGGGCTATCCATATAAGTAACCCGACCCTAAAATAACAAACTTGAAAGCCCAAAACCCCCGACTGGAGGAAGGAGCTCATGCTTCATAGCAAGTAACTGTTAAGCTAAAAAAATAAAAATAAAAATGTCACAACAATTCTGGAAACCGGGCAGCGAGAAACCCCGCATTATCGAAGACGAAGAAGGCGGTGTAGTATTTTTCGGCCCCCCTCTCTCTTCCGCTGCCTCCTCTTCCTCCAGGTTTGGATATGCAAGTATTGGGAGTCAAAGGCAGAGATTGCCTGTTTACAAGTACAGGACAGCAATTCTGTACCTCGTAGAGACTCACGCCACCACTATTATCGTCGGCGAGACCGGTAGCGGAAAAACCACGCAAATCCCTCAGGTTTATTGACAATTTTGTGTTAAATTTTGGAAATGTATTGGGATTTTGAATTTATTGATTGATTGAATTTCAGTATCTTAAAGAGGCTGGTTGGGCTGATGGTGGACGTGTTATAGCTTGCACCCAGCCGAGAAGACTCGCAGTCCAGGTACGGTTTCTAGGCTTGGATCACCTCTTTCAATGTTAAGTACTGGGAAAAATGATTTAGTTTCGATTTCAGAATAGTTTGTATGGTTGTTGAAACATTTAAATGGTGTTGTAATGACCAGACGGTTGCTTCAAGGGTGGCTGAAGAGATGGATGTTAAGCTTGGAGAGGAAGTCGGTTACACAATTCGATTTGAGGATGTTACCAATCCAGTGAGGCAGCTCACTTCCTTTGTATTGTTTTGTTATCTTTTACTTTTTATCATGTGGTTCATGGGTTCTGCATAGAGTGGTATTTGGTTGTTTGTTGGTATCCTGTGTATCGTTGGTGCTCAAATTTTTATTCTTTTGGCATTGCAGGCTGCAACTATGATTAAGTTTCTAACAGATGGGGTATTATTGAGAGAAATTATGGACGATCCGCTTTTGACCAAGTATAGGTATTAGCTATGGCCTATGATTCTAGAAATGTTTGTTGTTTTTCCCATTTTTTTAGTGTACCATATTTCTTTTCCTTTTGTTATGCATTTTTTAAATCAAGCAAGCAGCCAATGTAGTTCATGGCTATTGATAATTGGTGCCAACACAATGCCAACATTTATAATTAAAGAACTGCTAAAAGATCCATTGATCTGCATTTCCAGATGTACCTTGTGGTCCATTATCAAGGAGTCTTATTTGTAAATAGTGTTTAACTACTCATGTGGATTCTTTCGGAAGGAAGAATTTGGGAAATCATCTGGAAGAAACTGTAAATGGTTCTCTGCTGCATTTTTCCTGGCGTTGTTGCTGATTTGCTTGAACATGTGCACTTATGATGTGAAGCTTGATAGTCGTAGCACCGAGCAGTGGTCCTAATGAAATGTCTTGTCTCTGTGTTTTTTGTTTATTATTATTCTTTATTTTGTAATAGATTTAGAGTTATTTTATGATATGTAGATTCTAGCCCTTTTTTATGCCACAATCTTCTTTTGTTTGTTTTCCTGATTGGTGCCATTTTTTTCTTACCTTTTCGAATATGTTACATCTCAGTGTCATCATGGTAGATGAGGCTCATGAAAGGTCTATTTCAACTGATATTCTACTAGGTCTCCTGAAAAAGGTAAAGTTTGGTGTCACTTGTTTGAGAAACTAAATTTCCAGCTTTGGTGGATTTATTTTCATTTAATTTTGACAACTCTTGGGATTCCAGATCCAGCGACGTCGACCTGAACTGCGCCTGATTATCTCATCTGCTACAATCGAGGCAAAATCCATGTCAGATTTCTTCCAGACTAGGTATGCTTGTAATTGCTTGAGTAAAGTGGGATTATATTCTCTGTTGTTGCCATGCTAGTGTTTCAGGATATCATTCTTTTGGAAGATTAATTGAAGGGACTTGGAAAACCTTCATTTGCATTGTTAACCTGACAATAATACATCGCACCTTGGGTTTAAGAATGTTGACCTTGCAATTTTCCACATACAAATTTTATTTGATAATCTAGCTTAAGTTTGAAAAGTTCATACTTTTCAGGGAAACAACTAAGGTGCAGTGTTTATTTGTTAGGCTGCAAGAGTGAGACCCCTCTAGTTCTTCACTCATGGCCTTAGCAAGTAGATTTTGTTGGGGGGAAAATTCGTTTCAACTTAACCATGCCTGCAGCAATTTTTAAAAGCTATAAGCATTTCTATTCAAAGAAAAAAGTAGGTGAGGTTGGCTGTCAACTCACTTCCTTTTATTTCCTGTAAACTAGCAAAAAGCATCGAGAATCGGAAGATCAGGAGTTTGTTCCAAGGAAGGTTCCTGCAATTTTATCTGTTGAGGTATGTTTTGTGGTGCACATCAATTTGTTTTACCCTGAAGGCCATCTTCGCTTTCATATTTGAAGCTATTTATGGTGATTTTTTGTTTGACTAGATATGATAATTTTATGGTCTCATTTTTTCTATAACTGTTCAGGGCAGAGGGTTTAATGTACACATACATTATGTTGTGGAGCCTGTCTCAGACTATGTTCAGGCTACTGTTTCAACTGTATTGTCAATTCACGAGCAGGTGATTTGAGGCTTGTAATATAATGGAGTTTCTCAGTTGATTTTCCCCTCTTTAGGATATAAAACTTCCTTGTTGTATCTTGAGGTATTTGCACTCCTTTGGTTAACAGACCTCAATCATATATCAACTCTGGTGGCACGTGTTAGAAGTTTTTAATTAAAGAATCTCAGAACTGATTACATATCTGTAATTAACTGAGTCTCAAGTCTTGCTTACCAAGACTCCTGATCAATTAGCTTGAAGAGTGGATGTAACTGAGGCTTGAGGGTTTGTCGCTATTGCATGATGGTTGATGTATGATGGATCTAAACTTATTATAGCTTGGCAAAACCTGTCTTTCAAACCAAAATTAACCAGAAAAATCTTTTAATAAAGTATATAGCAGGTATAAATTGTCATTATACTTGAAAGCAAGTAGAAATATATTGTGAAGAAGCTTTACAACTCTTGGTAAAATAATAGAATTTGAGTGGTGGAAGGTTTCCTGTCACTGTTTATAGCTGCCCTATCATGGGCATAAACATATCATCGAACACTACACACTGCTTCAAATATTTTCATAGCATTTAGTTTTATGACAAAAGCTCATTATTGATAAATTGTGTCAATATTTGAATCTTCCATCCTTCCATGCATCAACACTTGTGCAGTGTCACTACCTTTAGCTATGGTCAAGACAACTCAATTTATTGGTGATGTTGATGTAAAGAGCCTTCTTCATGTTGTTTATGTTTATTTATTTTATTTTTTTTGAAGTTCAAGCTTTCAGAAAAAATTGATATACCGCAATGAATAATGAAAATATTGTGCTGCACTAACAATTTTGATGTATATTTGTTTTCTAGGAACCTGCAGGTGACATTCTTGTATTTCTCACTGGTCAAGATGATATTGATGCTGCTATTCGGCTGCTTAATGAAGAAGCTCATGCCAGCAGAAAGATCTCTTCAGGTACAAAACACAGCATAAGTTTTGACTTGTAACTATTTGCATATAGTTATCTATGAGTGGTTGTGAATAGAGCATTGTTGATAAATGTGAAAGTCTGTGGGGTACTATATCTCTGTTAGTGGTTCTGTATTCAGATAAGGACTTCTTACGTGGCATAAAATACTATATTTAGATTAAATTAAGGAGCACAAGTATTTTGTATTTGGATGAGGACTGCTCTTTGAATTACTGCAGTGTGACTTTATGTTCCCAGAGCTAAGCACCGAGTTCAATGAAATGAATGTTAGAATGATATTTTTGTTTTACAGTGTTTCTTTTGTAGGAATGGGTTTTATAGACATTTTTATATGATTAAAATCATCATATTTTTCAGGATTGATTGTTTTGCCTTTGTACTCCAGTCTCCCACGAGCAGACCAGGTTTGTGACATATTGTGTGTTACCCAGAAGTATTAAATTGTTTTTTATTTTCTTGTGGCTAGCTATCTTGTTTTGGAATTATGGAACATGCTTTTTTGTTCCCTTTAATAGGATCTGGTGTTTTCCCCAACTCCTAGAGGGAAGAGGAAAGTGGTGATATCAACCAATATTGCAGAGACGTCATTGACACTGGAGGTAACATGTTCTTATTCTAAAATACAAGATGTGATTATTTTGTGGTACCAGGCAGAGAATCACCATCTACCCTTGTTCCTTTGATTCCCTTAGGGCGTTGTCTATGTTATTGACAGTGGATTCTCAAAACAGCAGTTCTACAATCCGGTAATTTTCATCATGGTTTTTTTTTTTTTTGTAAAAAAAAATCAAGAATGGGTAGATGTGGTGTGCTGCAGGGAATTATGATTTTTCTGAACACAAAATTCTGTCTCATAAGTGTGTGACATTTCTTATTGGGTATTCAGGAGTTAAAATGTGCTTTTAATATTTACCCAACTATGAAAGTGCAACTTTCCTAATTGAATGTACATTGATATTTGTTTGGTGCTTTCTTATGTTGTTTTCATGTTTATAGAGCCCTAGTTTATTGGAGTTGTTGATTAATTTATGGATGCTTCATTCTCATTTCATATGAACTAATGTTGAGAAAATAATTGATTAAATTATTTAGAAAAGTAAATGTAAATTATTATTGAGAGTTTCTTCCCTTTTCTCTTTCCTGTTGTCATTATTGTTTTTTTTTTTTTTTGCCTTGTTTTTTGTTTGACTAATTAGCTATGAAAACCTGCTTAGGTACAGAAATAAGTAAGTATATGGGTAAGGGGTCAAGGACTTTTGGAGCCGGATAGATTCTCTATGTGCCATGACCTTTGAGAATGTTGTATCTCCACAATTACTGATTATATTGTTTCAAGGAGATAGCCTCATTATTTTAACTTTGTATGCATATCTGTTTCTCTTAGTTAGTTGCTTTTATTTTTAGTTAGTTGCTTTTATTTTCTATGCTGCAGATCTCAGATATTGAAAATCTAGTGGTGGCCCCCATATCAAAGGCGTCTGCTAGACAAAGAGCTGGTAGAGCTGGAAGAGTTCGACCTGGGAAGTGTTACAGGTAACTTACTACAGATGGGTGAACTTGTCAATTTTTACTATTCATGATCTTATAATTTGATCTTAAGCATGTTTTATAATAGTCATTTCAGTTAACAGTTAAACTATATGTTTTCCATTCTCTACTGTATTTTATTACTCAGAGAGTTGAGGGCGTGACATTGAGTTTATAATTTGTTCACCAAGGCTTCTAATTATTGAATAAAACTTGTAGTACCCTTTACCTAGGGTGTGGGAATACCTTTGCTAACATTATTTTTAAATTAGCAATTAGCTATTGCAGGATGAAACATACGAGGACTGTTGATAGTAGGAACCAAGAATTTGTTTCATAGGACTTTCTGCAGTGATACAAATATGCTCTCTGGTGACTAAAAACTTTAAGGACATATTAAGCCCCAATATGACTTTCTTTTAACTGTTCAAATATGCTACAGATATCTAGTTCTCATTTTATCCATCCAACATCTTAGGTCACAAATTTGTTTAGTAAAATTCTTTGAACTCCTGATAAGAAATCCTCCTGCCTTATGTTTATAAACTTGATTTGTGATACATTTTGCTCAATCCCCATGGTTTCTGTATGTAAATTATAGATTTTGTGGCTTTAATAGTTAATTTAGATTACATCTTGTGGTTTTCTGTCTTTTTCAAATATAACAGCATATAATTACATATGGTGGTGTCTGCAACCAGGTTATACACGGAAGAGTACTTTGTCAATGAAATGTCTTCTGTTGGGATCCCGGAGATGCAAAGGTCAAAACTTGTTTCCTGTGTGATTCAGGTACCTTTTTTTTTTTTTTTTTGGTTTCTGTGGTGTACACATGCTTCCTTTCTACAAAGTTCTTGTTGTTGTTACTGTTACTTTCATACTAGTGGCCAAATGATCTTCAAATTCCAAGAATTGATTTTTCTAGGTAAACATGAAGTTTTGCATTGGAAGGTTTGTATGTTAGACTGTAATTGTTATTGTGTTCTGATATCTCAGTTAAAAGCCTTGGGAATAGACAATATACTAGGCTTTGATTGGCCAGCATCTCCACCACCTGAAGCAATGATTCGAGCACTTGAAGTTCTTTATTCACTAGGAGTCCTTGATGATGATGCTAAGCTTACTTCGCCTGTTGGGTTTCAAGCAGCAGAGATTCCATTAGTATGTTGCCTCCTGACTATTGTAGAGATTTTTGGCTTTTATTGCTGGATCGTTTATTTATGCACATCATTCTCTCATCTGTGGGGAATAATTATGAATTTCTTTTTGGAGTGAAATACATGTTCTTAACATATCTTTTACCTTATTTATCCACTGGATGACAACATGAGGAAATGTAGTATGAGTAGCATTGTTACTTCTAAGAGATCTTATTGTTCATCAGCTCAGCCTGATGCTTTTGTTTGATTTGTTTTTCAGTTATTTTGCATCTTTAATTTAAATCTGTTGTTCTAAATGAGTATTGCTGGTTATCATGAAATGTTTTCTGTTGTATTCATGGCAAGCATAGGTTTTCTTGTTTAGAATTTATAAGACATGAACTCAAATCTATGTAAATTTTGCAGGATCCAATGATATCTAAAATGATACTATCTTCAAACCAGCTAGGATGTTCTGATGAGATCATCTCAATCGCAGCTATTCTCTCCATCCAGGTAAAGCTTTTTTATTCTTTATTCAAGTTTTTGTTTTCTTTTTTCTTTTTTCTTCTGTTTCCTCAGCTTAGTAGTTAGAATTGGAAAATTCTCAGAAAGCCATAAGAAAGTACCCTATAAAACAGTTAGCGATAATAATAAATTTACAAGGAAGAGCATAAAGGAAATGTTACCTTGTAGGTTAGTTAATGCTTTGCATGTCTTGTTGCAGTCTATTTGGGTTTCTGGTAGGGGGGTGCAAAAGGAATTAGACGAAGCCAAGTTGAGATTTGCAGCTGCTGAGGTATTTGATTTTGTCTGTCATTCTTGCTATTATCTTGTGCAGTGAACAGTTCTATGCATTGAAGTTTATTTCTTGATTGTATGAATTGGAAGCAAGATATTCTTGACCCTTGTTTATACCTCTTGTAGTCCTGCCAATTGAGCAACTGTATCGGGAAGAATCTTATACCAAGCCTTGCCTGCAATATTTTGAAAAAAAAAATATCCTTCCTGACCATCTTCTCGTAACTAGTTTACTCATCCAACAATATCTTGCTTCATCTTGTATGGAGCCATAATTCTTTTTCCATTTTTTTTTATTGTTCATAGCTGCATTTAACTAGTAGTTGTGATATATTCTCTTACTTTTAATATTTGGGTTGATGCTCAATGATTTTAAGTAAGTTTATGTAAAATGAAACTTATATGTTGGTCACCTGTTCTTTAATTTTACAACCTCATTTCTAGTACATTTGCATGTATGCTGCGGTTTCATCTAATTTTACTCTACACTGGTCTCAGTAACTGCATCATTTGATTACTTTTGCTCTTCATTTCATTTGTTAACCAACATATCTTGTTTTTCTCAGCTCAAAAATTTTAATGTTATAAATGTTTTTGTTTTTTGATACATTGCAGGGTGACCATGTTACATTCCTAAATGTTTATAAAGGTTTTCTTCAATCTGGTAAATCATCGCAATGGTGTCATAAGAATTATATGAATTACCAAGCTATGGTATGCATCTGTTCTTACTACTGTCTGTAAACTTTAGATATGGTTAAATTTTCTTTCTGCTTTTTGTTGGCCTTTCTCAATGAAATCTGCTGTCGTTCAGTTTTTCCATCCCAGATATTTTAAATGGTGCAATTCATATAGATGATGTTTTGATAATAATTCAATTTGTTCTGCAGAAGAAGGTAATTGAAATTAGGGAACAGCTCAGAAGAACAGCGCTGAGATTAGGCATAGTCTTAAAATCTTGTGAAGGGGACATTCTGGTAGGTTTTGCAAAAATTTACTGATTTTGTTCTTGGGAGAGAACAAAGAAATCCGTTTATTAAAAAAAATTAAAAAAAAAAAGCTTCTATAAGATTGCTACCCTCATTTAAGTAGGTCTTGTATGCTTTCTGTTTGTTGTTTGTTCCTACTGTACCCTGCTCTTTTCTGCACATTGAGAACTTATTTATAGCTGAATGTGAAAGTGGATTTATCCTATCGGAATCTATATTAAGCTCAGGAAACCTTATGTCATTGCTTCTTTTACTTAAATACATGTTCTTGACAGATTTCTTCAAGTGGTCTGAGTCAACTTTCTGGTTCATATGTTTTCTTACCTTTTGTTCCATTTCTAAGGATGTGCTAAATATAAAATTAAAATGTGAAACAGTAAATACTTTCGCCTTAGTTTCTCCTTCATGACCCAAATAAACTTTCATGAGTGGCTTTTTGAGTGGCATACAATTGTGCACTGTCTTTCCTATTTCATGAACCTTAATAATTTGATGTGTCAGACACTCAGGGAGGTTGACTCTTCATATCTTTTGGCTTTTCCTCTTCTATTAAACATGATATGACTTTTTGAAAACATTATTTGTTTGTATGTGTACAGACATATAGATCTGATTTTCACTGTCCTCCACTGCTCACCTTCTTTCTCTAAATGATCTTGTAGGCAGTAAGGAAAGCAGTTACTGCTGGATTTTTTGCAAATGCAAGTCGTTTAGAAGTGAGTGACTTAATTTTCCATGTTTCCTGCCAAACTAGAAGTATGGAATGAATCGTATTCTTTTTTAGCCTAATGTCCTGATAAAAGTTGTGATTATATTTTATTGAAAGGCATTCAGTCATAACGGGATGTACAAGACTGTTAGAGGTTCTCAAGAAGTTTATATTCATCCTTCGTCTGTGTTGTTCAGGTTAGTAGGCTGGAGTTTGATATTTAAATATTTAGTGAATTTCATCCAGTGCTGCAAATATGGCATAAACATCAAAACAAGAATCACATGATTTGTTTTGTGATGCAATTGATGCTCAATCGTGAACTGGTTTGTGAATATTATGCTAGCAATCCATATTCAAGTGACATTCTCAATTGCAAATGTGTTGATGGTTATAACTTTTGCTACATCTGGTAGGGTGAGGATATAGTGACTAGGTAGTGTTAGGCTTACTACTCTCTTCCTTGCCACATATATGTGGAAGGATAGGCATGATTGTGACTTTCCAGTTCATAGATGTTGAATAACCAAGAGGGGATGTTTTCAAGATAAACTTGTTCTGGAATCTAGCACTCATTCATGAATGCATTTAATTGGTTCATGCATTAGTCACACGTTTACATTGTATTCTAGTGTTTACATTAATATGGTTGATGTTCAAGGAGTTATATTGTGGAAGTGTAAGGGTTGTGAAAGTACCAGGAGTCTTATAAACAGTAATGTAAGTTTTTGAGTTGTACATGTGGAAGTAAGTTAATCAGAGTTTCAGTTTCAAAATACTTCTTTCTCTTGTGTAAGTTTCTTGCTTCACCACCATATTTCTAAGGAATGGTATCATAGCTTTTGAGAAAAGATGATGAGTAGTGGAATGTTTCCTTTTCAATTTTCAAAATTGTCAAAGGAAAATTATGACAATTGGTGTATCTATAAAGGCTCTTCTTGGTTCTCAAGATGCATGGGAGGTTGTAGAGAGGTTACGAAGGGCCTGAAGATGAAAAAACCTTGAATCAAGTGCAGAAGGTAGCTTAGCAAAAAGCTCGCAAGAAGGACCAAAAGCCCTCACTTTGATACATGTATGCCTAGGCATGTTTGAGAAGATCGCTTCTGTAGCAGGTGCAAAACAGGCATGGGATATTCTCCAAATTGCCTTATAGGGTGATGATACTGTGAAAGAGTTTGTCTCCAAACTTTTTATAGGGTGATGATACTGTGAAAGAGTTTGTCTCCAAACTTTGAGAGGAGAGTTTGAATCTCTCCATATAAAAGATTCTGAATTGATTTCAAATTAGTTTTTACGAGTCCTGACTGGTGAATCAGTTGAGAAGGTAGGGGAGAACTTGGAGTATGTACGGGTGATTGGAAAAAATTCTTCAATCTCTAGACTCAAAATTTGAACACATAGTAACAGCCATCAAAGAGAGGAATAATTTGGAGACTTTGACCATTGATCAGCTTCGTGGTATTTCACTTGTTTAGAATTTAAGCTCAGGATTCAATTGATGATATGAGGCCACTTATTTTGAATTTAGGATCAATGATTTTATTGAATGTTTCTCTAAGAACTAGTATTCGCTGTACTAGATGTTCACTGAAAATTTTCATCAACTTACAGTATTTATGAATATTGGTTCTTAGAATGATCCTTGAATGTATTTAGATGATGGCTTTGTATATCATCTTATGATAGAATCTAGATAATACGGCATCTCAGTGTCTGGGCCTTGACAAATATGGTCAAGTTTTGCTGTTGAGTTCTCATATTGTGTTTTGTACATGTGCGAAGTCTGATCATCTAAAAACTTTTATCTTGTTGCAGAGTTAATCCAAAATGGGTTATATACCACTCTCTTGTCTCAACAGACCGGCAATACATGCGGAATGTCATGACTGTTGATCCTTCTTGGCTAACAGAGGCTGCTCCACATTTTTTCCAGCATCAACGAAGACCGGATCCCATTGGTCACTAACCACCTTAGCAATTGTTTTTCTAATGGATGTAAAGAAGGTACAACTTAATTTTGTGGTGATTATTTAATCTCTTGAACAGTTATCTATGATATAGATTCTATATCATTTTTCTGATTTCATTAAAGAAATTTGTTCTGTTTAATGCTTTGATTTTTTTCTTATAAAAAAAAGTTTGTCCGAGCGCATGTGTTGATTGTTCTGGTGAACTTGTTGCTTAACCGTGTGAGATTCTGTCAAAAAGCTGAGGTGCCTTCAATTTGCCTTCATCGTCTTGCTCGTGTGAATGAGATCTGAACCCTAGTTATTTAGTGCCCTGTTTGCAGGTTTTACCGGCTAATATTTGCAAGAAGCTGGTTGGTTTAATTTGGCTTTACATGAAAACTACAAGTTTGAGCTCGTGTCAAGTTAATTTCTTGCTCGGTTTTCGAGTTTCAATGCTGGGGTTTGATTTTAGAATGTTTTAGGTTCCATGTCTTTTATTGATATAGGTTAGGATCGCTCATGCTACTAATCATTGTTGCTGCGACCGTTACTGATATACCAGGGTAAAAAAAGAAATATTCAAACAAATATTCCTCATGATATCTCAATAAATACCAGAAGTCACCAATAAAAAGCATACTCAAGCTGACCTGACCCTGTGACTCTCCTATTCCATATACAAGCTTTTCGCACGCATTTCACCCATTCTGAATCCACTCAGTATGAAGTTTTCCGCGACTTGATCATTTATTATTTCTATTTCTATTTCTATTTCTATTTCATTTCAGAACACGGGCTAATTATTGATTCGAAAACAAAAAATAAATAAGTTTTGCAGTTGACTTTCTCTTGACTATATAAATGAGGGACGCGGTCCATGATCCAGGGGAGGCTTCCCTGAGTTTGGTTGCCCGGAGATGCTGGTATGGGCCTGATTCGCCGATTTCCTTTCAGCAGATGGAATCATCCCATTCTGAAGAATATCAAAATCGATTTAGGAATATTGTTCTGAAAACTATCAGACGAGACGTTCGCGCAGTAATTCAAAGGTATATGGTTGTTCCAAAGCATATGCTAAAAATTCAAGCACAATTTCACTGGGATTTACGGAAGAGCAGCAGAGTTTGACGGCTCCTAAACGGGGTTGGTTGACCTCCATTATCCTAATACAAACTCTCCATGGTATTGCAATAGCTATAAATATTCCCTTGTTCTTAGTGCGATATATTTCTGATAGCTTCTTCTCCCAATTCTCATTTTTGGCAAGCATTATTGCATATGCTCTATACCCCATATCCCTAGGTGTGAGAAGACGGTCCCGTGGATGCCTGATCCTGAAAAGACCAATGCTCCTCCTATGAGTATGTCACAAAGCTGTTATGGTGCAAAATCCTTGTGAAATAAGGGAGAGGAGAAATGGCGTACGAGCTTCAGCTACCTGCAGGATCCAAAATCCATCTTGTGTTCCCTTTATCACGAGGCAGCCAATATCAGCAGCAAGTCCTATACCACTGTAGATCCAAAAGGGCAGATATATACTAGTTAACCAATGTATAACAAGCCAGTTGTTCAACTACTGTTACAGCAGTTAAGTTTTCCTTTTTGAGATGCAAACATGGGAGGACTACAAGCTTCTGCAATCAAATTTTCCCAATTTTAACCCTTGAGGTCAAGGAATTGCTGATTCCAGGGGTGTTGTAATGACCCAATTTTAATCAAGAGAGGATTGCATCTTTAGCATTGTAGTCTTCTACGCAGAGGATTAGTGCCGATAAATGAATGTTTATTTATAGCTACTACATGTGTCAAGTGGTTAGCAGTCATTAGCTGAGTCAGTTAGAAGTTAGTTGAGGACTAACACTATTCCCGCCAAGATCCTCTGCATGATTTTACTGTTTCAATAGTTGGCAATCATTAAGCCATATAATTACTTTTGACTTCTCATTTCTCTCTCTCAGATTTCCAACCATTCTGCAGTAATGGAGTTGATCAGATGAATAAAAATGAACATAGCAGCACTCATGGTTCTGCTAGTCCTTCTAGCCATCCAGTTTGCGAGCAGCCGCTCCATTAGAAATGAGTTCTCCTATCTAATATCTGATGGCTTGGATAAAAAAGGTCAAAACAACTTCTTACAACTAAACAATCTGGGGACATCTGTGACTTGCGAGCCGATTTATGGCTTCATGCCTTGCACCACAAAGGTTTGGGGCAACCTCTTCCTCTTGGTGGTTTACGAGTACTTGCTGTCCCTCGCAGATAAATACATTTCTAGTGGATCCAACCTTTTCTTTCAAATGTTCGGAACTGGTATATTTGGTGGTAGTGTGTTCTATGTGCTTGGTAAATTCCCACAAATTGTATTGGTTCTCGGTAAGCTCTTTTCTAACATTTTATCTCAGCACATGGTGTAAGCCTTTCCCTGTTTGCTATTCCTTGTCGAAAAAGGCCTGAGGTTAATCTTTGAAAATAGGACTATTCATAGAATATTTTCTGGTAGGAAAAGAACAAAAATCAGTAAGGATTTATAGTACCAATGTTGTGGTTCTGTTTGTAGTTTGGTCAGGAACTGCTTGATAAAAATGAATGTTCTTTTTCAGTGACCTTGCTCTCAGCGAGTGAAGATGTTGTCGGATCAGCAGTGTCGATGTCAATGGGGTTTCTTGCAGGCTCAACTATGATGAGCCTAACAATAATCTGGGGTTCTGTTATTGCTTTCGGAAGCTATGATCTTCAACAGACTCCTTCATCAAACCTGGAAAACAAAATGCTGTGCCTTTCCAATGGTCTTTTTTTTTTTTTCCAGTCTTCTTGAGCCAATATGCAAAGATCTTTCTAATTAAGTAAAATGAAATTCAAGTGTGTTCTGGTGTACAGGTTATGGTGTTAAAACTGACATTGTTACCAAATATACTGCAAGAATCATACTTCTGTCAATGATCCCATATTTAATACTTGAACTGTCGAAAGTTGTCAATTCTTCTTCAGCAACACGAGCAGCAGTCCTGATTGCTCTTATTATTACAGTTATTTTACTAGTGACTTACTGCACCTTCCAGGTAACAAATTTAATTCAAAAGAATGATCATAACATCGAAGCATATGATGCGCACTCTATGAAATACATTTCCGAATATATCAAAAGAGCAAAGAAGATAGATCACTAGAAGCTTATGCTTTAAGAGGTAGCTAATAGAAATTGAAATATTGGTCTTTAATCAATGATTGCCATCCTTCTGATATAGCAATGGCACCTGCTATACAGATTGTTAAGAGCTTTACTAGTTAAGAAAATATGTTCGTGCAGGTATTCCAGCCATGGATTCAGGATAGAACACTCGAGTATTTGATTCTGTCATATGTGAAGAAGAACCTACTACAATCTCTATGCAATCCTTATGGGAGACCCATTGAATTCAAGATAAGACAGTAAATTTTCTAACTCATATATTGATTACTTTTTATAGGCTATGATCTCCACTTGAGAGTTCACTGCTTACCATTGATTAACCCTTCCTTGGTATATTTTCAGGTTGTTTCGCAAGATTGATCTGAATAAAAATGGTCAAATATCAGAAGATGAAGTGAGAGCATTTTTAGTGGGAATAGAAGCAGGAGTGGTTGGCTTGATTGGAGACCATTGTGTATCAAAAGTGATGGCAGAGTTTGACTTCTCTGGAGATCATGGTATAAGCAAGGAAGAATTTATTCGAGGGATATCGAAATGGCTTGATGAGGCTAATGGCGTTGAAAACAACGGAAACCAGACAGAATTGTTCAATAGTAATTTACCGGTATATGCTCATCCACTCTCATGTACTTTCCCAAAAGCTAAGATTTTCAGGAACAGTCATAACCAATTGCAATATTGCTAGGGAAGCAGAGAAGAGCAGCAGATATGGGAGGCTGAACAACAGGATTCTAAGAATTCAGATGAATGGAATTACAGTAAGGCCACTTACTTCATCCTTCTGGGAACTGCCATTGCAGTTCTTCTGGCAAAACCCTTAACCAAAACACTCCAAGAACTTGCGACAGCTATAAAGGTCCCCTCTTTCTTGGTGTCATATTTTTTGGTACCCTTCGCGTTGAACTTCAGACAAGGATATAAATCAATCATTTCTGTCAGTGATAAGAAAGAGAAGTCCGTGTCTTTGACACTCTCTCAGGTTCATCTCTCACAAACTCAAGTTTCTTTAGATTATTTTTTGGTGATAACAAAGTGGTGTCCTCAGGCTAGATTCAGTGAACCGAAATCAAGTACTTCCCAGTCATGAGGTCTTAAGCATTCATAAGAGATTATTTTCCTGCTACCTCCTCTAAACGTCCAAACATCTCTTTTGATCAAAGAGTCATTCATGCAGATCTTGGAGTCCAAGCAACCAAGTGTTATGCTATAGATGTCTTGCATGCATGAATGCTTATTTTCTAATTTGACAGGGGAAAGTTTTTGTGCAGATCTATTGTGGGGTATTCATGAACAACGTTCTGGGTTTGACGTCATTCTTGACTATTGTTTATATACGAGAAGTGGAATGGGATATCACAGCTGAAATTCTGGTTGTTCTAGTAATTTGCAGTGGAATCGGTCTATCCTCCAGCTTCTCCTCCAAATTCCCATTCTGGACATGTCTTGTAGCCTACGCTCTATATCCTATATCTCTGGGCTTTCTTTACGTTCTCACCATTTCTCTCGGATGGGGTTAAAAGCTGTTCACACCAATTTTTTATGCTGATACTTTTCATAAGGCGTGATCGCAAGGGGACAATAAACTGCATGGAAACTCAATCACTCCTATGAGTGAGTGTTTCACAAACTTGATAAATCGAAATTTATTGTCCTAATGTGTCTTGTCTGTATAAAAAATTATGTTATTTACCTTGTGGTTTCTATATATTAATTATTGCACACATTTATTTATTTTTTTCTTGTTCATACATCTGGGTAAAGTGGCTGTTTCGGCAAGGTTATTAATTCCGTTTTATATAGCTGTTTTGTTTTTTCAATTTGAACATAATGTTTCGATTGAGTTGTGGTGCAATCATGTTATATAATTTTTTCATTTATCTTGCTTGAAAAGGTAGCTAAGGTCGAAAGAGAAAAAAATTTACTAATTTAATTGTGTTTTTAAACTGTTTTTAGGTTTTTTTTTAAATTGATTTTTTTATGTTTTTAAAATATTTTAATATAATAATTTTTAAAAATAAAAATATTTTATTTTAATATATCTCTAAATAAAAAACACTACAAAAAAAACAGCAACAACTACACTTTCTCTCCATTGTTTCCTAGATGTTACGAAATGAATATCGTGATTCCATCATGAAATCCATATCAAGCGTAATGCGATCATCGTTGAATGTAGAGACCTGAATAATTTCGTTGGAGACTGAGCTCCATCACACCATGTATCTTGCGCACTATACTCGAGAAAGTAGCTCGTATTCATGTTTAAGTTCTGATGCAAACACCAAGTTACGCCTGTTTTATGCCACAGACATTTACAGATCTAAGAAATACATGACCTTTCCTTCGTATTCTGTTATCCCTTTGTTGTATTTTGAGAACAAAAGAGGAAGAGGGTGATTGCTACAATGACTTCATTTCTTCGTGACGAAAGAGTGAGTTAAATGCTTTTATTTATGGAATTCAGCTGCATAAAATAAAATACATTTGACTGAATTCATGATTACTTGAAGTCATGGAAGAAAAAACCACCAAAAGGGTCATTATTTTCTCTTAATTTTTATTTTCTTATCAACGCTTTCGATTTCTGTCAATGTTGTTGATCATATGGAAGGCAGAATTGATTTTGGCTACAGACATAGGAAGAGAAATTGATTCCAGGTGATACACGAAATTGACAGAGGGTGGCAGCTGCTATCAACAGGTTTTTGATTTGGTTCAAAATTTATCAATTATGGGTGAAATTGACCAAAAATGAAACAAAGGAGTTAAATTGCTTTTTAGCTACAAATACAAGGATGAAAACAAGGATTATCTCAAGGGAAAATGAAATGTCTTTTCAATACATGGTTTCCGCTTTATACATGTCTGTATTGCCTACTATATGCTAAATATCTACACATAAAATATATTAAAAAATTAATTTAAAACAAAAATATTAAATATTTTTGAAATAAAAAAATAAATAAAACTTTTATTATTAGTTTGATTATTAAAAAAAATACATAATGATGAAAATGAGAATAAGCTCTTCTTTTTCTACTTAGAAAAACTATTGAAAAAAAATAAAATGTTGGACCTGAATGTTAAAACTTAAAGCAAGTGGGACAAAAGATGAATAATTTTAAACTTCATGGACCAATTAAGTGGTTTTTCACATCTTTTGGGCACTGAAAATTAAAAGCTCTGTTTTTCTTTTATGTGTTAATTTGGATCTTATTTTGTAACAATAAGGTAAACATATATTTCATAAATATAGACGTAAAAGAGATGGATTATAACGATTGAAATGCAAATAATGAAAGGAAAAAATTAATAGTGCACATGTGTGTGAACAATGAAATGTGAGTGTATGAATACTGTTTATCCAGTGAAACAACTATTATGTATTTAAATTTTTAAAAAATTATTATTATCATAATTACTACCCTACTATTTTACTACCTTTTCAAATCTCATCTCCTTGTTTAATGACAATATTTTTTTAAATTAATTTTTACTTCATTATATAATAATAAAAATAAACGTTTCAATTTAATATTATGATATTTTTTTGAGGTTATAATAACATCATAAAAAACTAACACAAATAAATTATAAGATTTAATTTTTAATAAATCCAAGTCAACTTATTAAAAATGCAATTTAGATCATAGATTGCACTGGATTTAATAAAAAAATTAAATTACCTTTTGTTTAATTATATAATTAAAAAATAAATGATTATAAAATTAAATATCAATCAAATATTAAAATGTTTGTTTGAGACTATAATAATTTCATAAAAAGCAAACTAAAATAAATTATGAAGACTAATTTAAAATTAATTAAATATTAAAAGATTAAATTAAAAAAATAAAAAAATTAATAAAACCACAATACTAAGGAAAGAAATTAAAAAAAGATAAAAACACAAATCAAGAAAAAAATAAAGACAAGATGCACAAGCTTGAGTGACCCAGTGTACTTAGGCCTTAATTAACAAAAAAGGCTAAGCACGTGGATTTGCTAGTCCAGCTCGGATATTTATTTTATCCTCGAGGGATATGTCACCTATAATGGCAGGAGACCTGTCATCGACTAGGTTGCCTACTTAAAATCTGGCCACAAATATGGTGGTCACAAAATGAAAAGGATTTTTTTAGCTGAAAAATATATTTTTAATTTATTTTCACTTAAAAACACTTGATAAATACAATAAAAACCTTTATAAACCAATTATCAACACTAAAATCACTCAAAAGAAATTACAATCAACATAACAAAAGAATTCTAAATGTGACTTGATTTACTTTATCATGTATTTTTATAAAAAAATTCCACCACTATCAAATTTCTCTAATAGAATGGAACTTGTTAACACTAAACTATGCCATTTTTGTCATTAGATTGTAGCGAAGTAACAACTTTCTCTTTCCTTTATTGTTTTTCTCATAACCTATTTATTGGTTGCTCCCTAAAATTATTATTCTTATTTCCAAAATTAAAAAAAAAAAAAAGACGGCGATGTGGAGAAAACAGGCCGAGGACAATTTTAAAAATACATAAAAATCAAGCTGCAATTTTGGACAAAATTTGAGCTCTAATTGTACCCCATTATATCCAAGATTGAATAGACAATGCAAATTCAAGGTCGAATTAAATCATTATTGGACGAATCTGCATAAGAAATTAAGTATAAGGAAATATTAAATTTTTAATAGGTCAATTTGATTTAATCATGAGCCAAATTAAAGTTTAATTATGTTTAAGAATTAATTTGAGATCAATTAAAAAATTTCATTAGGTGCAATGACTTAATTAATTTTATTAGGAGCTTAATTGGTGAAAAAAATAAGTTTGGGAGCCTAATTTGAGCTTAATTGAGAAAATTAAAATTTTAAGAGACCAAATTTAATTTTTATCAAGTCAATTGATTGAAATCAAGGATAAGATCACAAGAAAATTAATATTTTGGGGTCAATTAGGGGTTAAATTGAAAACTTTCAAAACCAAGGACCATTTTGCAAAAAATATCAAACTATAAGGGTTCAATTGACTAAAATCAGGGGTGAAATTGAAGAGATTTGAAAGTTTGATTGTTAGTTAAGGTATAAATTGTATAAATTTAAGACCAAGTGAAAAAGGCACCAAAATCCAAGGTTAAAATTGAAGTTCAGCAATGGCAAAATTGCATTAAATCAAAAGTTTTGGAGTCAATTAGAGGTAAAATTAAAGGAAATTAAAAGTCAAAGGATCAAATTGAACTTTGGCAAAAAAACCCTAATTCAAGGCAAAATAATGTCATTTTTTAATAAAATAAAAAAGGAGGAGCCAGACGATATGCCATCTAGTTACTATTCATTATCTTCTTCAATTTTACCTGAAAAAAGATGCTCATGTGGCTACTTTTTAGGCATATTTAATGTCTCATATATCCACCAAATGTGACAACACCTTAACCAAAACGATCACCTAACATTTCTCTACAACGTAGTATAGTTTGTTCAGGCTTATTGACAAGATAGCGGTCATGGCCATGATACTGGCCTAAAAATGCTAACTCAGACAACCTTTAATTGTCGAATTTAACAGTTCATGACACCTACTTTAAACCAACGATTGGGATCCTTTGCAACTAAATCAAGGGCCAAAAGTTTTTCCCAATGAATACAAGATTACCCTCTTCTATTCCTTATAAATAAAGGTGGATTTTATTATCTGAGTATCAAGAAAATCAGGTGCAGTGCAAAAATTAAAAAAAATTACTCTTTCCCCCTGGTTTCTGCCTTTTTTCTGTTGTCTCTTCCCTTGTTCCAACCACCACCAGCTTATTTGCCGCCAAATCCACCACATGTCGCTAGCACGCCACCCTTCATACCTGGAATAGCCATTATTTCTTCCTTTCTCTCACTCCTGTAAATTTCTTATCTCTCTTCCCACAACTAACATTGGCCACCATTTCTCCCACCGATGCCTTCTGAGCCATCAGTTCAACCTCTTGATCATGGTCGAGATCCTTGCCTCCAGTAGCCTTCTCCTCCCCCTACAACAAAATCCATTGCTACATGCAAAACAAGTTCGTTCAACATGTAGCTGTTAATTATAATTAACATGGTCATTGGTCGGGCCAGTGACCATGTAAAAGATAGGTTGGATTTGTGTCAGTCTAGTCCACCAAAAAAAGATTAGAATTGTTGGGCTGATTTTGGCCCAACATGGCTGAGAGAGGCCTAATTAGTTGTGCCAAACCAGCACATGCACTTAATAATATTTTAAAAAACAAAAAAATTACAAAAAATAAAATTGAGAATCCTTTCAAAAAAATTATGATTTTCTTGCATGTTTTTCTACCAATTTTGTTTAATATTGGGTTGTATTTTTATATTGTAAGATACAAATCCGGTATTAAAATACCAGGTTTTCTCCGAAATGTTTTTAAAAAATTCAAAAAAAAATCTCAATTTTTAAATTAGTTTCCTCTTTCAAAAAAAATAAAAAACAAAAAAAAATATTTTTTCATACATACAAACAAATCCTAAACAGTTTTTCAAGCATATTTTCATAAAAAAGCAAAAATTTGCATCTTTTTCATGTTTTAAAAAACCAAAAAAATAGATATCATAATCAATTTATGATTATCCATTAGGGTTTGACTAAAATGTTAAAAACCCTTTACCAATCATTTTTTTTAATTTCATATTAGAATTTAGATATAGATTTTAATATATGTGAGGCTTAAAACTACACAATAGAGTACATCTTTAGGTAGGGGTGTTCACAGTCCAATTCGGTTCAGTTTTAATTTAAAAATTCAATCGAACCGGAAAATAGTATTCTTTATCAATATGACCCGAACCAAATCGAGAACCGATTCAGACCGAACTAATTTTGTGCGGTTCGGATCGGTTTTTTAGTATTAAAAACCAGAAAAACCGGAAACCAATTAAATAGGCTTTTTTTACTACTGTCGTTACATCGAAGCCCTTTAATTCCTTTATTTCACAATAAACCAAAGATCAAAGAGATGCTTAGATCTGCAAATGCATATGGAGCCATTATAACCACCAAAAAAGGTGCAATCCCTGCTCTTCCAACACCAAATTAAGTCCACAAACATAAATTTCTATTACTTTCAACTTAATAGAAAAGGACTCTATTCAGATGAAAGGATCTAGATCGAGCTTGAAAAACTAAAATGGCTTCTTAATGTGTGGGTTGTTGTCGGTGGTTGTTGATAGGATTAAAGTGAAGGTTGTGGATGACACTATTATATGGAAGACGATCTAGATCAGGCCTGAAAAACTAAAACTGGTTCTTGATGTGTGAGTTGTTGTCTATGGTTGATGATAGGAGTACAGTGAAGGTTGTGGATGGCGCTACCATATGGAAGACCAGAGAGTGATGGTAGGAAGAGGTCGAAAGTGCTAGTGTAAAAATTCAGAAATAGAATTTAATGTTAGGTTAACAGGAAAGAAAATGAGGGAGAGACGAGAGGGAGACAGCTAGAAAGTGATGAAATGAGTTAGGATTAGGGATGCTTGCTTTTATACCTTGTTTTTTAAGTCTTTCATATTCAATTAAATCAGTCCGGTTCGGTTCGGTTCAATCGACTTAAGCTTTTTAAAACCGAAATTGAACCGGACCGAGTGATTTTTTTTTATTTTTTAATCGGTTTATTTGGTTAATTTTTTTTGTTTTTTCGGTTTAATCGGTTGGTCGGTTTTTTTGAACACCCCTACCTTTAGGTATTAAAGACACAAAGTAGAAAATAAATGTAATGCTAAATTCAAACTTTAGAATTGTTAAAATTTAACCTGATAAGGTAGAGACTTTCTTATGAAGGGAGATCTACCTTGAACCGTAAATGAGACCAATGAATAAAAACTTTTCTTAGAAAAATAATCAGATAACAATGCAACTTACCATAGGTAGGGTGTACTGGAAATGTTATGTCTTTCCCTTACACAACCAATTCTTTACTCAGATTCTCACATACCATAGGTTCCTAATAATCATAATACTAAATAACAATTCATGAACCTTAATCATAATTTTATGATTAAACTCAAAGCTCTTTCATTCCTAATAACAATATCTCTTAGGAGGCATCAAAATGCTCGTCAGCCATCAATGTTGCACTTTTGATAGTTTTCAAGCAATTTTATCTCTTATTTTTCAAACTCATGAATTAAAATGTCAAGAAAATAAAATTTTGGATTAAAATTATAAAAATTATCCGTAAAAAGAAAAAAAAGAAAGTAGGTGGACTAAAGAGAGCATTTTCTAGTGAGTTGGATATTTGTCATTGGATTTGTCTTTATTTTACACTTTGATCCTCTTATGTTGATTTTTTTTCTCTCATTAACAAAGTTTAAGAAATTGATCATTAATTTGATATAAAAGGATGTAATTGGAAACAAAAATTGGAGAATAAAATTAAAAAAGAAAACTATGAATTATGATTGCTACAATGATTCACTTAACCATTTTAGTATATTTTATAATATAACAAAGTGGACATAAAAAAATAAAAATAAACACTTATTTTTTTATGATTAATATTTTTTTATTTAAATCATGATTAATAAAAAAAAATTTGTACGGGTCTCTTCTTTTTTTTTTCTAGTTAAGAGACAAGGCTTTCAACTTTTGATACTCCTTGCCTAGTTAAATGCAACCATTCAAAATATTTAATTGACTAAAAATATATTTATTTTCAATTTAATAATAAAAATTAATAAAATATGATTATTGTCCATTAAAATAACCCATCATTTATTTAATTATAATACAACTAAGTTAAAAAAATCAAACTTAATTTCATTAAATAACAACAAAATTCAATTTTCTTCAAATTCCAAACAAACCTTAACATAAAAATCATACATTAATATAACAAAACTTTTTAGAAAAAAAGATATAAAACATTTAAATATACAAGCAAACTATAAATACTATAACAAAAATTCAATAAATTAACCTAAAACATAAATGTGTTAAAAACAGATAATTGAGTTTGCTTACTTTATGTATCATAGCTTCATGAAAATTTCAACGATGGATACTGGCACTACTAATATATGTAAATTGATGTTGGCAGGTTAAGATGGCTGAATTTATGAGAAAATATGTGGGTTGTTGGTATTTTTTCACCAAGAGAAAAAGGAAGAAGAAGAAAAAGAATGGAGGGAATTGTTGGTTATAAATTATCAATATTTTCCCACCTAAGAATTTCATCAACAATTTTGTTTGTAAATAATGATATATCAACTTTCCGATGGAATTACCTATATAATTTTTATTGTTGATCTTATTTTTTTCTCCCTCCGTAATTCCATCAAAAATTGACTCTTTTTTTATATATCTTTAATGATTTTTGTAGTTTTGAAAGTCAAAATAAAGTTTATATATATATATAAACTAAGATACGCAAATCCTTTAAAAATGAAATTGATAAAAAAAAAATTAAAAAACAAAAAAAGAAGAAAAAGAAGAAGCATTATTTAAGTTAATAGTGATCTATGTGAGGTGAAGAAACATAAATTCTCTTTCTCAATTAGTCTATGTTAATAAAAAAGAATTAAAATTTTTGTTTTAGTCATAAAGTTAATAAAATTTAAAGGGTATTTTAATGGAATCAAATGTTTGACACGAAAATTATGTTTTTATATTTAGTTTATTTATGAATAGAACTGGGAGTATGCTACCAAATCTTTGTTTCCAATTTAATTGAAATTTTGTTTTATGAAAGTTGTGTGATTGAATCCTAGTCAATGATTTATATTTTAAGACTAGAATTTAGTAAACATAATAGATCATCTTTTACAGAATATGAAAGGATCTCATACTGAATAAAATCTCTCAATATTCTCTCCTTTTATTTGGTAAATACGATTACCAAAAATTCTTTTCGTTTAAGAATAGTCGTCTTCGTTATTAGAGGGGGGAAAAGCTTACGAACCATCTCCATACTCACGTTGTTGCTCGAGTTTGTTGAATGACAAGGTTAAGAAGGCAGTGCATAATCTTGATATACTTCATTTGATCTACAGACTAAATTTCAAGAGCATAGCTTCTCTCTTCATGCGGACGCAGGGATGTGCTGTGCTTTGGTTCAGCTGATATAGAATGAATAAGAGATAATCTTGTAGCGTGGATAAACGAAGGGAAATTGGATGTCTTTTGTCCCTCAATTCTTCATATATAGTATCCCAGATTAAAGAAGATCAAACTTAAAAAAATATATATGTTTTATATAATGACAAACAATCCTCAAACGATATCTGAAACGCCCATTCAAACAATCCTCAAACGATAACTGCAATCTCTGATGGATTAATTCCCGCTCAGAGCCTCAAGTCAAGATCAATACCATCTCCTCTTTTTTCAATTCTATCATCATTGTTTAAGCTAAAGTTTGTTTCAACCTTGCTCTTTTGCTCTACTGGAGGCAGGAAGCTGAACAAGGGTTTATTACAAATTGATCCGCTACCTTGTGAAGGCCTGTGTTGTGAGTCCTCAGTGCTTTCCTTCAGATGATAATAAGAGGAAATTGACATCAGGCATTAGCTATTGCATGTTTTTATTGCCCTTGAGATGATAAGAAAATCTATTGATGTTTCTGAAATTTATTTCTTACTCGGAAAGGTAGAGGATGTTTGGACTTGGACTGTTCTTGTTGAGAAGTATGAGTTGATGGAGAAGGAATCGCCGGAGAGCCAAACAAGAGGAGATTACCATTAGCTACTCCATAATCTGTATGGCGCTTGCTGCCTATATTCTCGTCCCTGGAAAGGAAAAAAACACAAGGAAATGTTAGCAAAATGCATGGCTAGCATGGTTAGGGGATGGATAGGAGTTCTAATTCGAAATGTTTTTTATTAAAAAAAATTATTTTTAATATTAAAACAATATAAAAAATAAATTTTTTAAAATAAATTTTAAAATAACATGTTTTTAACCCACGTTCCCTCTTCCCTCTTAATATAGCATGTAATTTACAATAGCTTGGCTAATTAGCTAATTAATTAACCTGGAAACCGCCTCGATTTGCTCAGGATTAGTGATGCCGTGGCTAGCACGTGTGAGTGACAGGTCCTGTCTGCTGAATTGAAGTGAAAATGCAGGAACTCGGTAGTGGTGAGGAATTGGAGGGGCCTCCATGGAAAACGGGAAAGATCGCTTTGAGCCAACCATCTATGCATCAATAAATTTGACAATCAAATCAGTTAAAAGGGAGATTAAGTGCAACAAAGATAGATGGAATTTATGAAAAATGAACTTATACAGAAATATAATGTCTTAAATTTCATTAATTTGATAATAATGAGTGATTTGGTGGTTTAAAAACAATAGAAAAGAACACATAAAAATAAATCAAACTAAATGCATCGAGCTAATCATAATTATTAGAGTAAAAAAAAGATTATTATTTTTCAATTCTTTTATTGTTATAAGAGGATGCCAAAAACAGCCAATTAGGCTTAAATGATTGTAATATTTATTTTTTATTTTTATATTTCGGATACTCAAATAGCAAAAGACCCGGACTAATATATAATACTCTTCTTCAACGGATCATGAACCCTACAAAAATTGATCTTATGATGAAATTGCCAACAACAAAAGAAGAAAGAAATGAAAATCGAGGGACGATCAAACATGGGGCTGAATTGAGTTATGATACGAACAAATTTTAAACTTGCCTTGTCCTCATCTGGCCATAAAGAATTGTTATGGTGGAGTGACGTTTGGTTTGAAGGGGGCTCTATACCATGATACATTACTACGGATGATGGAATTGTTGAAGAAGATGATGCCACAGACTCTGGAAAAAAATTTATCTGCATCAAGTTACACACGTTAAAAAAACAAATTAAAACGGTATATAATTGGAAGGGAAATAAAAAAAACTCCCTTACCATTGGAGAGGGTGAATATTGGCTTGCTTGTGCCATAGAAGAGGAAGGAAATAGTTGGTCAGGTCCATTTGTTGAACGCATAGAAAATGGATTCCCTGAAGCCAATCTAGGACCTCCAATATCAGCTCTAGGTTGGCAAGAATTCCACATCGTGGGTAAAAATCCATGTTCATGCAAAACAATGTCTGATCCACCATTGCCAGTGCCTCTGCAAACTTGTAATGATGTGTTCTTACTGCAATTACCAAAAAATGTTGTTGACTGCGGACTAAAAAGATTAGGATCAGGAGCAAATGGGAGATTTTTAGGATGAGATTTGTAGGAAGTTAGAACAGGAGATTGTCTTCTATAAGAACTTGAAGGTTGTGAAACTACAGAGAACCCTTCAATATTCTTGGTTTCGTCAAAACTCGTATCATTCTTCTCTTGATCCCTCAAGATCTTCTCTAGCTCTGCCACTCCTGGCCCTCTCTTCGGGGTTTTCTGTTTCTTTACCTTCTTTGAACATGTATTATCAACACCATTGCCACCACTATTGCTGCCATGATGATCATCACCATCACTACTAATGCTAGTATAGCTACACATGTCTATGCTTGGGGTTATAGTTTATTTTTTGCGTTTGGCTTTCCTTTGTGACAACCCATGAGTCCATTATAAGACCACAAATCGAAATATAGAAGGAAAAGGTTTAATTACGCAAAGCCAATAGAGAGAATCCAGCGAAAGTTTAACAGGAATCCCCACATTTTAAGACCCACAAATCTAAAACCAGTAAAAAGAAATCAATTCAAAAACCGAGATATATGGTAAGAAAATCGTCCCAAAAGGATGTGGAATTAAAAGCGGCTATCTAGTCGTTAACGTAGAAGTGAAGCCAAGGAAACTCCAGCCATGTTTTAAGCTCCAAAAGATCTTTCACGCCGGTGAGAAAGAGAGATCCAAATCTTATACTAGGAGAGTGAGTTTGTTTTTCTCTCGAAAAATATTTTCCAATATTTTTTGAATTTTTGAATTGAAAATATTTTCCAATATTTTTTGAATTTTTTAATTGTTTTTAATTATTTTTTATGTTTTTAAATTATTTTAATATATTAATATCAAAAATAAATTTAAAAAATATATATTATTTTAACAATTAAAAATACTTCAAAAAAACAATTATTACCTTAACACTCAACACTACAAAAAGGACACATGAAAAGAGAAAGTTGTACATGAGTTAACGTGATTTTCTCAGAAACTTTTGTTTGTCCGACGAACAAAATATATGTTCCCGAAGAGGATTTTTCAAAGTAAGAAAAACCAAGCATTTATCAGAATCTTCTCCTTTGTCGATTTTCTTGCTCAAAACGAATCTTCTTCTTTTTTTAAAAAAAAATCTAAGAACTTTATTTATTTCCGAATCTAAATACTTATTGTCAATTGAATCTCAGTCTTGTAAATATTATCAGTTTGATTCCAAAAACATTAAGAACTCTAATAAGCACATGAATTTACATTATACATATACGAAAACAAGAGGGTGCTTTCATGTAGAAATGATAAAATTATAGATTTTGCCAAAAACTTTAGTCTAGTAATATCGTAGCGTGGAAAATTTTTAATTTTTAGTTTATTCAATGAAATTTAATATTGTAGATTTTATTATTTTTTTTAATATAGCGGTGATAAAATTATAATCTTCAGATTTTGTTTAGGAAACAAATTTTCCTTATATGTTTTTTTTTGGTACTTATTATTTTTATTATTTCACATTTGGTCTATTTATCACTATTTTCCTCTTATCTTTGTTTTTTTTAGTTTTTTTTCTTTACATTTTTTTAAAATATATTATTTTTATTTTTTACATTTTGAATATTTATTACTTTACACTTAATTTATTTTTACCATTTTTTGTTCTTATGTTTATTCTTTTGTAATTTTTTTAATTCTTTTGTTACAATGTTTTTCACTGTAACAATTACAAAATTATTCTATTATTCTGTTATATTAAATATTAAATTGAGATCTTATATATTTTTATCAATACATATAATCTTTATCTTTACTATATTTTATTACTTGTATGTATCAACATTTTAATTAACAATTTTATTTTTTACTCAATATAAAAAAACACGTAATAACATATACACATTAATTTTTATGTGTTAAAAAAATTATTCAACTTATAGCGAAGCGAGTTAAATAAATACATTAATATTTTTTTTTTTTGCATTTATTGATATATATATGGTTCTCGATGTATTTAATTAAATGCATATATAGACTTTTTAATTTATAATTAGATTTAAAAAAAATACATTTAAAAAGTTTGTATTTTTTTTTCAAAAATAAATGTCCTACTTGTATTATACCAAAAATGCTGGTCATGTTCATTAAATGTTTTCATTTTTATTTTCAAATTGATGTTTTTTTTAATATACAAAATATGTCTATTGTGCTTCAACTATTAAAACAATTGACGAATTAAAAGACATAGTCGAGAAATATAGAATTTGTTTGGAACCTAATTAATAAATTTTATAGATTTGGAATATATTTGAGAATTGATATATAGGTTTAAATTGCAGTTTCTATAATATGAACTTCCATGTGTTAGGTATCCGAAAATATCGGCAAATCTTTTCCATATATATTGACTCAGGACATTGATAGATTTTCCTAAAATGTAATTCACGACTATAATATAGTTTGATAATTAAATTTACTATAATTGATAAAGTGGTCCCGAAAAAATATGTTTGCAAGGGAGGCCATAAATGTTTCATTAGAGCATTGCTTGAAGGCAAAGCCTTGAAGCCTTATTGAAGTCTTTGGTTCGATTTTTTGTATTTGTTTTGCAAGGGAGGCCATAAAATATTTTTTATATTTTAAAATTATTTTAATTAGCTGATTTTAAAAATAAAATATTATTTGATATATTTTTAAATATAAATATTTTAAAAAACAATTGTTATTGCATTTTTAAACATCAAAACTCAAAACACATCATGCATGATCCATTCATGAACTCCAATTAATATAATATAATGTTTGAAGAATTCTCATATCAAATTAATAATTGAAAGATTTAATTGTCATACAATGAAAGATCATAATTGAAATAGACATTGGTGAGGTGATTGTTCAAATCAAAATTGAGTCTTTGACAATTGAAGTATCCATCGAATTTCCAGTTCCAATATTAATTTACTTATAATAAACTAAAAGGGACTATCAATTGTCAAGAATGATCAATCACTGTCACGAATTAGTTTATATATATATATAACAGGATATCTTCAATCCATTTTTCACTAACTAAACAAATCCCTAGATTTTCTTCTTCCCTGGAACCTGCTTGAAAAATCATTCTAAAAATCCAGAAAAATTCAATATAATCATCATTTTAGTTCATACTTAGGTATTTATTTAATCATCATTTTAGTTCATAAATATACATGTTTTGCAATCACGAATTGGCTTATTGCTACATGTTTGATTATTATTATTATTATTGCAGCAATACTATGTTCCTCTTTCAAGGAATTAATTAGGAATAATTAATTCTATTTAAGATTGTTCTTAATAGAAATATCATGAACATACTAGTAATGCATTAGAGAATGCGAAATAAAACACCAAAAATGTGAAAATATAAAGAAGGAAAGCTCTCGTAAATACAGCTCATAAAGGTAGACGATCTAAGAATTAAAAAGCCAAATGGATATGAAAATCTGCTTCAAGATATTTTAATAAATTCGATCTTACATATTTCTGGTGGTGTTTTGGTAGGTGGAAGGATGCATTCACATGGGGCTGTGATGGGACGACAGTCTTGTCTCATTAATTATTATTATGTATTTTCAGAATGCAGCTTAAATTATATTTTTTAAAAAATTATTTAAAATTTTTTTACATTATTTTAATATTAAAAATAATTTTTAAAAATAAAAAATATTATTTTAATATATATTAAAAAAAACATTTTAAACCACAACATTTCACTTTTCAAAACAAGATAACCCCGACATCACAATTAAGCCATTGAATTAAGATCTTATTTTTTTTAGAGAGTTTTTAAAAAAAAATTAAAATTTTTTATTTTTATTTAAAGTTAATATTTTTTTAATAATTTTAAATTATTTTAATTTAGTGATATTAAAAATAAATTTTTAAAAATAAAAAATATTTTTAAAAAATAATCAAAATCACACTTACCACTTACTAATACTTCTAAACACGTCCAATCACGGGTTAAGATCGTCAACTAAGGACATTATATTGAATAAGGAAATGGCGTAGCGTAGAAATAAACTGCATAATGGGTATATGATAAATCAGTTCGAGAAAAAGATGGTCGATGATGAACATGTCATGTTATACTTTTCTTTTTTCGAGCCAAAAAAAGAAAAAAAAAGCTAATATCAATTTTTTTTCTTTAAGCTAAAGCTAAAAAAAAGTTTCTTGAAGTTTAATTCTTGTTTGTTTTCGTGGTGTTAAAGTACTTTTAAAAACAATTAAGTTTTTTAAATAATTTTTTTATATTTTTAAATTGTTTTAATATGTATTCAAAATAAATTAAAAAATAAAAAAATATTTTAATATTTTAAAAATAATATTATTATAATATATAATAAAATAGGACTAGTTATATTATATTGGAATTATATTTAAAAAACATATTTTATTTAAAAAATATTAAATTAATTACTTTTATAATTTCTTGATATATTTATGATTAAAAAACAATTTTAACCTAAAATCTTAAATTACTAAGTAAAAACTTGAAATATAATTTATTTTATTTTATAATATATCACTTTAAATAAAAATTTGTTAAATTTGAAATTTGTACTGATCTTCATTATTTTATATTTAATTTTTATTAAATAAATAAAAATTATAAAATTTAAATTTCTAATCATTTAATTATTAATACTATGATATAATGATATAAAAATATCTTAATATAATAATTTAAATTATTAAATAAAATATTATAATATAATTTATATTATTTTTTAATATTTATATTTTAAAAAATAATTTTTAAATATATTCTACGTCACAGTATCAATCACAGCAAAGATGCCTGAGCAGTTAAAAATTTCAGATTTGACTTCCAGCCAATTCTCACATTTCAAAATGATTGTCACTTCTGCAAAAGTAATTAAAATGAATGCCAGGAAAGATTCTGACAAATACCCACTACCATCACCATCGATCACCTGTATATCACAAAAACAATGTAAAATATTTATATTATTTGTTAGTTTGATGAGTTTAATTATTAAATTAATAAAGTTTATATTTTTATTTAATTTGGTATTTGTGTTATGTTTGATAATTAAGAATTTATGTTTTATTTGATAATTAGATTATTTTAGATTTTGAACAAATTAATTATGTATTGTTAATACAATTAATATTATCCTATGAAATCAATTAGAGTTGAATTAGATAAATAAGGGTTTATATTATCTTAAATGCTAATTATGTTTGTTTTATATAGTAATGTTCAAGTGGCAAAACACTACAATAATGTTATTATATTTCTTATTAGGTTGAGAGATATTATATTACACTTGATTTATTAAGAAAAATATTGAGTTTTGTGATATTGTCTCAGAAAAAAGACCATATGAACATCTAAAAGTCATATTATTAATAAAATTGGTTCATCTACTTGTCATCGGAGAAGACATAGATAGCCTCAGATGTATTATTATTTATGTATAATCATATTGTATTATTTTTTTAGTTAAGAATTATTTTTATTATTACTAATTTTGTAACATTGTTTTTGTTAATTGTTATGTTGATTTTAAAATTGTCTTACATATTATGCATTTTCATACTTGATTTATATAAACATAATTTAATATCATCAAAAAATAAATAAGCATGTAAACATATTGTTTAAAATTTCAAATCATTCATTGACAACTTAAAAAATACACAGATAAAAACAATATTTAAAAACACAAATTAATTTAGAATTATAATTAACAAATAAAAATGATATTAACATATCACAATTTGAACTGTGGGTTTGAGGTTTGATAATTTATGGTCTTATTTGGCTAGATTTATTAATAATGTCAAAGAATCAAAGAACCATCTCAACTCAAAAACTTAAGCTGTTAGATGAGGTTTAAGATATAATTTATATTATTATTTAACACACCCCCTCAAATGAAAGTTCTTTGAACTTAAAACTTGCATAAGCTCACATTACCTTATGCTTAATTTTAATCAAATAAATAGGGATGGTGAGATTCAAACTCGTGACTACTTGGTCATCAAAACTCTGATACCATGTCAGAACTATCAAGATTCTGATACCATGTCAAAAATTGTTAACACTAACTAAAAACTAAATTGAAATGCTAAGAGATAAATAAAAATAAAAATATATAATCTCACAATATAGATAATAATCCGAGTTGTGTTTAATAATTTTTTAAAATTAATTTTTATTTAATTAAATAATGAATAAAAATAGACATAGAAAAATGATTGAATAAAATCATTAGAAAAATACAATATAGGGTTGCATAAAAAAAAATAGCCTTCAAGTATTAGAAAAATTATTATAATTTTATTTAAAAATAAAATTAAAATAAAATAAAGTTTTATGAAAAAAATCACAATTTTGTTTAATTAAGATCAATTAAATTAATATAAAAATAAATTGAAAAAATAATTAGACGCATGGGTTAGGGGTGGCCCAGCATATCCTGACCTTTTTCTATTTTATTCCTCCAGGAGGTGGACAAAAACACACCTCTAAGTATTTGTTGTAATTTGAATATAAAAGCAATGTCATTCTTATTAAATAATGTCAATCTAAATTTATTTAACTTAGTATTTGAACAAAATATCGTTTACAATACGAGGAAGAAAATTAATAGCAGATAGTGAAACTGTACTTGTCACACATAGTGAGAGGTAAATCATTACGTGGAGTTCCTTATTTTAATTCCTCTTATGTCTAATCTTTTGTAACTGGAAGTTATATTATAATGGTTTTTATTCCCTTTTTTGTTTCCCACTATTTATTCCTTCTTCTTCTTCTAAGGAATGTGATTTACTGTTTGTGAATCCAACAACAAAGACCGTTTGTTAAACAAATTATAAAAAATAAGTGTTTGGTAATTAAAAAAATATGATGGGTTTCAGCATAATTTGTGTTTAAAATATACGGGAGTGAAAAGCAACTAAAACTGCTTTTTTTTATATGTGCAGAGTGAATTCTACATATATATATATATATAGGCGATAAGTAAAAAAACTCCAGTTTTTAAAATAAAATATAATTAAAAATTAAAAATTTAATTTTTTTATTTTTAATTATGTTTTTTTTAAATTATGTTTAATATTATTCAATGATACTATATAAATTAGAAGGAGATCGCATGATAGCAAATATTTGTAGAATTTGATTGCAATTCTAATTTTATTCTTGATAATATTTTACTTGATTTTATTGCATGTTTAAAAAATTATAAAAACTATAGTCCTTATTGGATAAATTACATATTTAATAGAATTGTATATAGTTTAATAGAATAATAAAAAATATTTTATATAAAGTATTATTTATTTTATGATATAATAGCAATA
>NW_011499874.1:136080-225485 GCF_000495115.2 Populus euphratica | reverse complement strand
AGAAGACATAGATAGCCTCAGATGTATTATTATTTATGTATAATCATATTGTGTTATTTTTCTAGTTAAGAATTATTTTTATTATTACTAATTTTGTAACATTGTTTTTGTTAATTGTTATGCTGATTTTAAAATTGTCTTACATATTATGCATTTTCATACTTGATTTATATAAACATAATTTAATATCATCAAAAAATAAATAAGCATGTAAACATATTGTTTAAAATTTCAAATCATTCATTGACAACTTAAAAAATACACAGATAAAAACAATATTTAAAAACACAAATTAATTTAGAATTATAATTAACAAATAAAAATGATATTAACATATCACAATTTGAACTGTGGGTTTGAGGTTTGATAATTTATGGTCTTATTTGGCTAGATTTATTAATAATGTCAAAGAATCAAAGAACCATCTCAACCCAAAAACTTAAGCTGTTAGGTGAGGTTTAAGATATAATTTATATTATTATTTAACACACCCCCTCAAATGAAAGTTCTTTGAACTTAAAACTTGCATAAGCTCACATTACCTTATGCTTAATTTTAATCAAATAAATAGGGATGGTGAGATTCAAACTCGTGACTACTTGGTCATCAAAACTCTGATACCATGTCAGAACTATCAAGATTCTGATACCATGTCAAAAATTGTTAACACTAACTAAAAACTAAATTGAAATGCTAAGAGATAAATAAAAATAAAAATATATAATCTCACAATATAGATAATAATCCGAGTTGTGTTTAATAATTTTTTTAAATTAATTTTTATTTAATTAAATAATGAATAAAAATAGACATAGAAAAATGATTGAATAAAATCATTAGAAAAATACAATATAGGGTTGCATAAAAAAAAATAGCCTTCAAGTATTAGAAAAATTATTATAATTTTATTTAAAAATAAAATTAAAATAAAATAAAGTTTTATGAAAAAAATCACAATTTTGTTTAATTAAGATCAATTAAATTAATATAAAAATAAATTGAAAAAATAATTAGACGCATGGGTTAGGGGTGGCCCAGCATATCCTGACTTTTTTTTATTTTTTTTAGATTAACGTGGGTGTCCGGGTCAGCTTGTCCAATCTTTTTCTATTTTATTCCTCCAGGAGGTGGACAAAAACACACCTCTAAGTATTTGTTGTAATTTGAATATAAAAGCAATGTCATTCTTATTAAATAATGTCAATCTAAATTTATTTAACTTAGTATTTGAACAAAATATCGTTTACAATACGAGGAAGAAAATTAATAGCAGATAGTGAAACTGTACTTGTCACACATAGTGAGAGGTAAATCATTACGTGGAGTTCCTTATTTTAATTCCTCTTATGTCTAATCTTTTGTAACTGGAAGTTATATTATAATGGTTTTTATTCCCTTTTTTGTTTTCCACTATTTGTTCCTTCTTCTTCTTCTAAAGGAATGTGATTTACTGTTTGTGAATCCAACAACAAAGACCGTTTGTTAAACAAATTATAAAAAATAAGTGTTTGGTAATTAAAAAAATATGATGGGTTTCAGCATAATTTGTGTTTAAAATATACGGGAGTGAAAAGCAACTAAAGCTGCTTTTTTTTATATGTGCAGAGTGAATTCTACATATATAGGCAATAAGTAAAAAAACTCCATTAAAAATTAAAAATTTAATTTTTTTATTTTTAATTATATTTTTTTTGAAAAATTCATATATAGGCAATAAGTAAAAAAACTCCATTAAAAATTAAAAATTTAATTTTTTTATTTTTAATTATGTTTTTTTTAAATTATGTTTAATATTATTCAATGATACTATATAAATTAGAAGGAGATCGCATGATAGCAAATATTTGTAGAATTTGATTGCAATTCTAATTTTATTCTTGATGATATTTTACTTGATTTTATTGCATGTTTAAAAAATCATAAAAACTATAGTCCTTATTGGATAAATTACATATTTGATAGAATTGTATATAGTTCAATAGAATAATAAAAAATATTTTATATAAAGTATTATTTATTTTATGATATAATAGCAATAGTTAAATTTACAGTGTTTAAATTAAAAATCATCAATATTAATATATATCTTTTTTAGTTATTTTATAACCTCAATTTAAAAATTATTCTTAACTAAATATATTAAACTATTTTTTGTTCAACCTTAATTTCAATCATAATTTTAATTAAATATATATTTTATCAAATCAATCTTAACTAAATATACTTTTTATAAAATAATTTTTTTTAAACCATTACAATAAAAGGTATCACACACTGTACCCTCGTAAACAAAGAATTAGTATAGTTTGATTTCGGTCTTTGTTTTGGCGGTTAATTCCTCTAGCAGTTTGGAGAAAGAAAAAAAGAAAGAAAACTAAGGAAGACGATGGTGCATGGATAGACATAAAGGTGAAGAAAGAAAGAATTAGAACTCAAGGTTCAGTTGCAAAGCTATCGGTAAAGAAGGATTCGCGCACCACCACCATGGCTATTCAGTCATTGCAGAATGGTGGTGGCTTTCCCATTTTCCGATTTCTCTGGCTGGATAATTAAAAGTGGTACTCATCTAAAATATTACAACAGCAACAGGATATTAACAGAAAAAACGTTTACAGCAGAAAAATCCCAAATGATCCAAGAAATGTATTGCCATATCTGCAAACTTCAGTAGATTGCAAAATAATAAAAAGCACATGCAGAGCTCTTTCTAGCAAATTATTAGAGTCTTAACAATGAAAACGCCAATACCTTGTTGTTCTTGAGAGAAGTAGGCTGAACAAATAAAGACATCAAGCGATCATTAACCATTCCCAACCTGATAATAGCATTGCGTTGCCCTGGCCAGGTTCACAACAATTTTGACGAAAGTTTGAGAAAAGAAATTTATTCAGTTTTTTTTCATGTCTTGTCTGTCAAAGTTCTTATTTCATGATGCCTAGCTTCTTCTTCCCTTGCTCCAGTTTCGTGCTTGTAACATTGAATGCTTGTAACATTGAATTGATTTTAGAAAATCACCTCTAGCTGTCTCATCCTGAATTCATAAAAAGCTGGTGTAAGAAATATTTTGTCAGCTGGCATAAAAGACAGGAAAAAAAAAATTCTGAATAAACGAAAAAAGCTTGTGTACTAAAATTGTCCCTAGATCGTTCGCAAGTTGTAAAATCATTGACGGGTGATGAATTACATCCAAAGATTGAACAAAGCATTTCGAAGCTTCCTCGGTTAATGGAATTGTAAGAAAGAAGAAACTATGAGCTTTATATATTACAGGTCCAGATATGGATAACTAAGCACTATGAAGATACCCTTGCATAAGTGGTTTATATCCACTTTGCCTCGTTAAATAAACTCCACATAAATCTTCTTACCGTGCATCTGGAATCAAGATTTTGAGCATAAAAAGATATCGAGTCTTGCAAACATAGACATTATAAATTTAAAAGTTAAGACTAATAAAAGCACGAGTTCTTTGAGGAACAACATTTACTCCTTTTTCCTTGATATCTTCACAGGTCATTTCATGGACATAGTTGTAGAGTAGGAAGAAAGATATCTTCATGTTGATCCATTACATTAATTCTCATATGAAATCCCATTCATTTTAAGGTTTAATATTTGCATTAATTACAATGATCTTGTTAAAAAAGCACATGAAATGTACAAAAAGTACTGTTAGTTGCTGAACTCTAAACATCTACGAATAGCTCTAGTTTATTTTGTATCATAAACATCATAAGCACCATCTATGGTTATTACCAACATCTCCTCCAAATTTCTTTGTCATCACCTATCACAAACCACAAAAAGCAACAGACTTCTAGTATACTCAAACGGACACTTGAAATTTTAAAAAGTTCAAACATGAAACCTCATTAACATGAAAGCTACCAGTATATACATTAAGAGAATCTAGACATTGATAAATGGGTCTAGAAGTTGAAAATAAGTTAAAGATCATAGAAATATAGTAATATGCTACCTCCAACTTCTTATCTTCGGGACCAAGCTGTCATCCTAATCTACAGCTACCATTCAATGAAGATGTTACATTGTCATCAAAACATATCAATATAGAATATATTGAAACTTGAAAAAAAAAATCAAATGCAAAGACAAAACAACAATAGTTATTGGCAAAAATCAAAAACATAAAAACAAAACATGGACCCAAAAATCAAATGACCCCGTGTGCAAATCTCATACCCTCATCTAACCCTTTAAAAATAAGTTAAAGAACTTAGAGTTACATACCTAGAAAAAACAGTCATCCCATAAAAACTTGCACACAAAGAGCAAAGAAAACAATGAGAAAAATATGCAAGCCAACTATTTAGTAACAAAAACCATCTCAAAAAGAAAAGCTAAGCTTATATGCCCTCTTAGAAACCCAAGATAATCCAATTCCAAGGGAAAGGATAAAAAATATACACTGGTAAGCAAGACCTTCTCACCACAAACAATATTCTAATCAACATTAGAAAGGGCTGACATGAGTAAGTTGGAAATAACAAACAAAAAAAAAGATTGTAGGCTAACAAAATCAGAAAAGGAAAAGCAATTTATCTGACAAGAGCCTAACTAAAAAAAAAAAAAAAAGATATATGAGATATTAGCCAACTTAATCAACTGGTCAAGAACCAACTGCACATCTAAATCCCAAAAAAAATCTCCCACTCTCCCAATCAGTTGAATATGATAAAATATTGTTTTTCATCGTTGTCTTTTTATTACCAATCATAAAATATTTTTCTAGCATATAAAGCAATAATTGATAAAAAGGGTCATTTTCACATAGCAATAGGGTGAAGAGTGCTTGGGAGAACTGATCCTATTTCTTGTAGAAATGTGTTCACTAGTAGAACCAACATAATTTATCTTTAAATCAAAATTCAGTGGCTTCTAATTGTTGAAATTTTGAACAATTAAACATTTATTGTTGTAAGAGAAAAGCTGAAAATATTTTCTAGCTTAATAATAATCAAATTTTGATGCTCATAATTTTTCTCATTTTAGTACTTAAAGATAAGATGAAACCAGGTTATGATTTCATATGAAAGCCATACTTTAAGTCACGGGAAACATTTGTTTTTTTAAGTAGAACACGTATTTTACAACTTATTCTGTTGACTCAAGTCAACTATAATATTTTAGTTTGGATTATCAATTTAATGCTTTATCTAAAAAAGCTTCATGACTTTATTTGAAAAAGGTGAATTTGTCATATATGTTGTTGTGATATCACCTGTTATATATATATATATGTGTGTGTGTGTGTGTGTGTGTGTGTGTGTGTAATTATTCAATTTAACATATAGTCTTTTATTTCATAGAAAACATATATCTTTCATGAGAAGGATGGATTAATATTTGGAAAGGTAAGTCTATGATTGCTTTAAACCATTAATTGATACAAGCTCAAAAAAAAACTATGTCAAATACAAACACCATAAATATTATAGATTGTCGTTAAAATTAAAGGTCATTTTTGGATAAATAATGATGATCAAAATCAAATGATCAAAAAAAAATTTTCTACCCCAGATTTAATGATGATCAAAATCAAATGATCAAAAAATAATTTTCTACCCCAGATTTTCAAAGGATATCAAAATTTGTAAGGAGGAATCAAGTAAATAAAAAGGGTGGAAAAATAAGCACCAATTATGAAGAAGCAATGTTGTTTTCATCGTATCGAGTTAGAATGATAAAGATTTTTATTTTATTTTTTTGGTTTAAGATAATGAATTAAAAAAATTTATATTTATCTTTTACAAAAAAAAAATTAATATTGATAGCAAGAACAAGCGGGCGGGAAAGAACTTCTATGCGAAGATGTATTTGTAAACAATAAATTTAAAAATGTGGTTATATGAAATTTTATTTATTTATTTATATAATTTAAATATTATTTAACATTCAAATGAATTTAATATTACATATATATTTTTTTAAAGGAAAATTATAAGAAGAAGGTGATTTCAAAGCATGTGATTGATCAAGAAAAACATTTTTCATTTGATGGAGAAGCTTAGTGTGTGACTTCAAGAAAAGTTACAAAAGATAGGGTATATGGTGCATCTCGTATGTCAAAGTATATAGTTAATACAAGTTTTTCATCATATTTCTACTTGGTGGAGTCATCATATTATAGTTTATCTTATCAAGAATTGCAAAAAAAAAATGAGAAAAAAATGATTTATTGTTGAAATAAAACGATAAATGGATTTCATTAAAAGAATTCTTATAAATAATTTTGGATATTATAGTGGGACATCAGTTAAAAGCCAAGGTATAATGAAACCTATGGCCCCACCGATACCGTCACATGTTACCTCATTGATGTCACCTTATATGACTCCAAATATAATGGAACTTATAGGTCCCGTATCTCCATCAACTAGTATATCAACTTAGACCTTTATCATCATATCTTTGCCCATCTTACTTCCATCTATAGTATTTTAGTTCATTACAAGTATTATGATTGTGTCTTTTTATTATATTGTGATTTATTTGTATTAATGGAAGTTTAACTAAATTTTTAATTGTATTATGAATTTTATTTTTATTCCATTTATTATTTTTCATAAAGTAATTTTAAATATTAGTGTATGTTGTTTATATATATTCTACTACTTTTAAAATATCCAAAAATAATTAAATAAATAATTTGGGTAAAAAAATATAAATTAATATTAAAAAAAGTCATATAATGAGCAATAGATTCTTCATTGATGATTATAAATAATTTATAAACCAGTAATAACAAATCCAATGTTGATTATATGCAACATTCACGTGTAGCATATAATCAACAACATATTTTTTTTTGTTAAATTATAAGCAATGAAAAATCTATTACTAATATCAATAATGGATTACTAATAAATCAATAATAACAAATCTATATATAATATTCTCTATTGATGATTTCATTGCTAATTTTCTTCAATATTAGGTTTTAGTTTTATGTGCAATAAATTAGATAGTCACTAATACTCAATTTTTTTTTTAGAAATGTAAAGCATGATCTTTTAGTTGACACCTTTTTTCTTATCATCATCATAATCCATAGTTTGTAATTAATGACAACCATGTTAGTCAAGTTGGTGTTTGGCTTGATTTTTAATCCTTTTATTTTTGTAAATAAAAGTCATCAAGCCTCGCTAATTTGAATTGTAGAATATTGGATTGTTGATTTGCATTACACTATGTGTCATATCAACCAATTTGTTTTTGTCGCTAATTTGAATTGTAGAATATTGGATTATTGATTTGCATTACACTATGTGACATATCAACCAATTTGTTTTTGACATACCAGGCATTGTTAACATTTTTATAGTAAGAAACTAATTAAATCATGCGGAAATTGAACTGATATAATTTGATCAACTTGACTAGTAAAAATATAGTTCGACATACAAAAATGCAAGATAATTTTTTAAAAAAATAATAATATTAAAAAGGTAACATATTGAATTGATCCAGATTAACTTGTTAAATTCACAATCTAGATTATGAGATCATGATACCCCATATAAAATCAAAATAAATTATAAAATTCAATTTCCAATCAACCTAGTGTTAAAGAATTATAAGATTGAAAATATTAATAAAAAAACAAAAACAAATCAACTTGAGTTGACTTGTCAAACTCATGACAAGGTTCATGACTATGATAAACCTATATAAAGTGAATAGAAAAAATGACTTAAGTCAACTCGGACTAACTTGACAAATTCGAGATCAAGGTAATTAGACTATTGTAACCTCATAGAAGGTAAATCAAAACAAATTATAAAGTTTAATTCTCAATAAACTAATTGTTGGATGATAAAATTAAAAATAATAATAATCTAAAAATAGAACATAATAAAACAACTTGAACCCATAAAACACATGACCCAAGTCATAGGATTAGAGTAACTTTATAAGAAGCAAATCAAAATAAATTATAAAGCCTAATTCCTAATTAACTCAATGCCGAATGTTGAAATTGAAAAAATGCCAATTAAAAAAAGAAAAATAAAAGTCAAGTTAATTAAGTTAACCTATCAAACTTGTGACCACGATCATGAAACCGAGATAACCTCATAGAAAGCAAGCTGAAATAAATTATGAAGACTAATTTTTAATTAACCTACTATTGAAGGATGAAAATAAAAAAAAAATACCAATTTAAAAAGAAAAAAAATTATAGTCAATCGAGTTAACTTGTCAAACTCATGACAAGAATTAACCACAATAATTTATGAAACTTAATTTTTAATAATCCAAAAGTTAAAAGCATCAAATTAGAAAAAGAAAAAAAAACATAATTTTAGAAAGAAAATACTTTTAAAATAAATAGTGTATAGTAAAAACACAACCCCTTTATTTTAATGCACCCGTTGGTGTTTTTCTTTGAAAAATGGTGTCTGAGTAGTAAACTTTTTGCACCCGAATCTTGAATTCAGGATGCAGTCGTATAATCTCTTAGCATTACACTGAGTATTTATATTTGCACGAGGATAGAGGGTCAAATATCACTATTTGTGCAAGTAATTAAAGAAAGATGGAGGAAAACGCAAGGGAATTACTTGAAAAGGAGGCATCCCAATATCATAGTAACGAGGAAAAGGCAGTCATATAATCTCCTTGATGAGGCAATTAGGATCATAAGATCCTGACAAATGACCAATCTTAGGTAATTCACTAACTCCATAGAAATGGACTTCCGAGGGAAATAATTGTTTTAGATAAGAAGAAATCATAATTATATTATATGTATGATCATGAATAATATAAAAAGTTGACCGATTTCAAATTGTTATTGTTCTCTTAAAAAAAATCAATGTTAACATAATTAACTATCGAGCTGGCCATGATCATCTCTGGTTGAGTTGACTTTGAAATTTCCTAGGCCAAGTTGCATGCTTTTCTCCTCTTTACGTAATCTATCATCATTTCCTGGGTTTCTTCTTACCTATAAGAAACACTTTAATTCTATCATCCGCTATGAGTTTGGATCTAAAAAGATTTCTTTTCTTTCTTGAGCGATAAGGAAAAATATTATTTTGGAGTTTTATCTTGCAAATATCCAGTATTGTTTTAAAATTTTTATGTAAGGAATTACAGAAGAAATGTTTTCAACTAATAGAAAGGATTGGTGGACTAATATGATGAGTGGATGAGTTCTAAGCTAGATTTAGTGAGTGTTTATTTTTGTAATATATTTTATTTGAAAAAATATTAATTTATGTTTCCAATGTATTTTTAATTAAGAAATATTCAGAGGAAAAAACTTCGCAATCACTGTACTAAATATGTTTTTAAACTGCAAGGAACTTTCCCAAGTAAACATCAATTACGTATTTTTCTGCAAATTAATTCTTACTTTGGAATGATGTTACAAATGGACATTTAATTTGTATATTTTTCAAATTCCAATTACATAGTCACTAAATACCATTAAAATGTACAAATACCTGATAAATTAAAAACCTGTTTATTAATTTTTTATTTCAAAAAAATAATTTTTTTGATATTTTTAATTTTTTTAATGTATTAATATCAAAAATATTTTTTAAAAAATAAAAAATATATATTATTTTAATATATTTATAAATAAAAAATATTTTAAAAATAAGTATTACTGCACTACCAATTATGCTGCCGATGGGCGCTCCCTATGTATATATTATTTTAATTCACAATGTCTATATTATTTTAATTCCTGAACTGAGTTTTAACAAGAGTTTTCTTTTCTAATCATTTCTTTTTTCTAACTAATCAACGGCCCACAATCATAATAATCCACCTAATCAACACCCACAAACCACCAGTACCCGCCCCCAATTAAACTTAAACGGTCAACTTCATCACGCTTCAATACAAATATTAATCACATAAATAATTCCTTTATCTCCTGATTATATTCTTCCACAACCAACCGTAGCTCTTTTTTTTCTCTGTGTAGCCATCCTAAAAGGTGAGCCTGGTGGTTAGATTTGCAGTCCTTTGTTACTTCACGGGTTCGTATTTTGTAGGTGGACATTGACGTAGCTGAGTTGCAATTCACTGGCTGTGAATTCTTTCCTTTGTGATTAGACCTTTGAACCTTACTTGATGAACTCGTACGTATTTTGCTCAAGAAATTACATGGAATAAATTAAACTGAACAAATCTAGGGACTAAAAACAACAACATGTAAAAAAAAAAAATTGAAGAGGCAAACAACCAATCAGCCATCATAATCAAACCTTGTCATTGTTGGTTCTGCTGTCATTATTAGCCTTCTACTGCTGAATTATTCAAACCCAAAAAAACACACCAGCCAACACCCACATATGACAATCAACCTTGTCATTTGCTGAGTCCTTGATTGAAGGGCAATGGGATTTTTATGGTATTGTTTATATTCGCAAAAATTGTCAAATATCTGTTGGTGAATGTTTCTGGAGCAAAAAATAAAATAAAATGCTGGCCATGGGCCACAGTAATCCACATTTCCACACCCACTTCTGTTCTTGCCCTTTATTGTTCTTTTTCAGGGCCTCGCTTCTTCTTCACTGAAAGTACTATTGTCACCAGCTGCTTTGTTCTCCTCCAACAAACTTGACTGCCCATTTCCTTACAGGTCTCACCTCTCTGGTATGTCTACTTGCCAAGATTTTGTTTTTCTGTTTTCTTCTTTGTGAAAGAACACTTTTTGGGCTTTAAGTTTTGTTTTACTTTCACCTTAGATTGACCAGTGTGACTTGAGGACAGCCATTTGTTGACTAAGAAAGATGGGGTGAGATCTGGGTGTTATTGTTGCTGTTGAATTAATTTGTCTCAATCTGATTTGTTTTGAATCTGGTTGTTGCTTAATGTGATCAAGTATTAAAAAATGGTTTCTTGAATGGTAAAAGAAAAAAAAATTTCCCCTGTTGTGGGTGCTGCAGTTTAGTTTCTTTTGAAAGTTAATGTGTTTTTATTGATGGATAGAGAGATTGTTTGTGGGATTCTACCTTGTTGGTTGGGAGACAAGAGGAATGAATGTTAGTTGCAAGGTAATGAGATGGACTATGATAGAATATTTTGGAACTCTGCTGTTAGTTTCATGATCAAATGATTGTGTAACCATATGAAATCAAAATTCCTTTGAGAGGTATAACATTCAGATACCAACATTTTCAATACTGCAGTATTTGGTACAATTTTGTTTTTTTCCACTGCTTCTGATATTTCCCCCCGGATTGCCTATGGTTATGTATGTCTTCCAGTTCAATTTCACACATGACTGTCTGTTTGGTTAACCACGTAATGGAAGAAAAGGATGTTTTTGAATGCTTTGTTACATTACCAATATGTTGCTTGTAGAAAAGAAAAACAAAAGCTTTGCAAAATGTACATAATGCTGGTGCTGCTGTATTTTACTGCCAGGTTCATGTTAAGTTGGAAACAAACATCTGGCATCAGCAATGGGTTCTGGGGACTGGTTTAAGACAATGATTAGCATAAAGAAAGTAAAGGATGATAGCTCAAAACAACCAAAGGTATTGAATCATCCAAAGCAAATTTGCTGTCAATGCATTTTGTTCTTCTTTGTATTTTCATAATGAATCCATATCCTTTACCTTGAAAAGATTTATTGTAATTTGGCCATTCAATTCTTTTATTATAACCTACTGCTGATTCAAGACTATTGCAAGGCTGTTACGTATATTGTTGGAATTGTTGTTATTAGGATAGTGGTGAAGAAAGTTCTTCTTTTTTAACATATTATATGCGACCACATCTGTTTCTGCAATCTGAACAGGGCTGTACAACTTCTGCAAAATCAAATGGCTTCAAATGGAAGAACAAGCTGCGAAAAGAATCTGCTATTTTTGCAAATGGTTCCAGTAGGGCCAATCCCAGATTTATTGACATGCCAGTCGAGGATGTGGCTGCCACTCAGATTCAAACAGCATTCAGGGCCTATATGGTATGTCCATTGTCTGTACTCCCTGTGCAACACATGGATGCATATTCATACAAATGGAAAGACATGCATATTTGAATGGACACTAGTTCATTAAATCATTTCCTAATGGTGCAGGCTAGGAAAACTCTTCGCCGTTTGAAAGGTACTGTGAGGTTACAGATCATCACTAAAAATTATTCTGTCAAAAAGCAAGCTGCAACTACTTTGAACTACCTTCATTCTTGGAGCCAAATACAGGCCCAGATTAGAGCCCGTAGACTCTGTATGGTTACAGAAAGCCGGTTAAGACAGAAGAAGTTAGAGAATCAACTAAAACTTGAGGCAAAGCTTCATGATCTGGAGGTTAGGATATAATTTCAATGCTTAAACAATCAATCAAACTAAAACAATGATTTTCTTTTGTATTGATATAGATTTAATGGACGTTGTAAGTTTTTGTTGTAAGGAGAGGTTGATGTAGAAATACTATATGCAGTCACATCCATGGAATTTGGTTCCTTAAGACTTGTCACTCTCTGCGGTTTTAAGATTGTTCATATGTCTACCCGCAGAGAATACAAAATAATGATGAAGGTCATTTATTTCTCTTTCATTACGAATCGAATGTTCGGAATTTAACTTTTTAGCTGTAGTCTGTTGATGTCAACAAATTATTCTCCACTCCTATTATTATATGATCCCGTCTCTCTTTAAGAGTACTGATTGAAATGAATGCCAGGTTGAATGGTGCGGTGGCTCTGATACAATGGAGGAAACTCTTGCAAGAATACATCTGAGGGAAGAAGCAGCAGTTAAGCGGGAACGGGCGATGGCATATGCCTTTTCTCATCAGGTATTTGAAATCCCAAAAATGTTTTTTTCATTGTAGTTTCCTGGAAGGGGCAAAAACAAATTGGAAATGACCACAAAAATCCCATGAATTACAGTGGAGGGCCAGCTCTGGTCATAGCCTCGGGCTTGTTAATTTTGAACTTGGGAAAGCAAACTGGGGCTGGAGTTGGAAGGAACGCTGGATTGCTGCTCGTCCATGGGAAAGCCGGGTCCCTGTGAAGTCTTCTAGTCCAAAGAAAGTGAAGAGCAAGCAGGCTAAAAAGGTTGATGAAAACACAAAGTTGCAAACCAAAAAAACACCAGTTTCATCCAAGCCATCATTGTCCAATGGGAGAGTAAATCCAACAGCACGGAGATTATCTTACCCTCCAGCTGAAAAACGGGCAACGCTTGAGAGAAGCATTAAATCTGATGCAGCAAACACTTAACGTGAACACTTGGCATCTTAGTACGAAGCAAAATTATAAATCGCAAAGACTTGATCCTACTTTCAGTCATTTTTGTTTCAGATAAGAAAGGATGTGTTTTTATGCTCATTACTGATTTTGTGCAAGTGGAGTGGTGGTTTGCTTTTGCATATAGTGCAGAACTATAGATCAGGCCTGGTTTTATGAATGACAATTGTCGTTCCTTTTGCGTTTTCTCCTTTATATATTTTTACCTTTTCTTTTTTTCGAGTTAATATGTATTTATGATGTAAATAGACATAATTTTTTTATGGTGGATCTGTGATGTATTTAAAGTCTTATCAATCCTTGCTATTAATTAGTGTTACTGATGCATGAAGAAAGATATTTGAAGTTAAAGATGATAGAAAAGGAAGAAAACGCCAAATAAAAAGAAGAAAAGGCTAAAAAAGAGAAAGAATGAGGTTGAAAAGGTATGTAACTTGTAAATTTTATTTAATTCATAAAAACTTGTTTAATATTTGAAAAAATAGGATATAAATATTAAAATTCTAATTAACACAAATAATTGAGATTATAGCTCATTAAATTAAATACTTAATAATAATTAAATTAAACTCAACAAATAAAGTCTGAATAATAAATCTCAACTAAAAATTTAAATAAATTGAACCCAAATATAAAGTAAATCCTAATCTCACAAAAATAAGGGTTATTATTTATTATCTATGATCATACAAGTGTATAAATAATATCTTGAGTTAAGTGTCTCAACCAACTCTCTTGAGGTTGAATAAGGTTGACCCCGTCAAGTGTTGTCTAAGGTAGCTTCAATACCACTCCTAAAAAGATCATGATCAAGTTACTGTGAAGTTTATTTGATAATTTAAGTATAATATGAATTTGATCGTCTAACTCATATACTAGAATTCGTTAAAGTTCAGCATCTCTAGTGAAAACAACTTGTGCATGCAAAATAACATTAATATGTTCATTTTGTGCCAAAGATAATAATAATAGGGCAGGGTTTTCAAAATAAGCATTAGAGATAAGTTGTTTTTTATATAGAACAAAGTCTTTCATGTTTAAAGTAGAGCTAATATTAAAGTTTTATAGCAGTTTAATGACATAACTATTTGATTCAATCATTTGTAACATTTTGAATGATCTAATATTACCCATTTGAAATTTATGATTGATTTTCAAAGAACATCATTCAGGGCTAATTTGTATCACAAAATAATCTTCAACATTAAATACATCATAATACATATATAAATCAGCTTTAAATCTGTATTATTCATTACTTTCTTGAATTTTTTTATGATCTCAACATGCAACTTATAAACTCTATATTCAAAGGACTAAGTTGAATCAAACATTTTAGAGTAAATTGACATGGGAAGAAGATTTACAAACTTTGTAGGTTTGTAACTACAAACACTATATGATTCGAGGTTTTAAGTAGAACAAAAACTATTTTAAGCCTTAATCAATATAGTTTGGACACAACCTAGTAAATTAAGATTATCTTTATCTTTTTTATTGTCATAACCTATATTTGAACTTATTTGCTTTAATTTAATTTTTTCAAGAGGTTTAAATTTAGAAATTAAAAAATCAGGGACCAACACTTATTAAGGGTGTGATTTTCTAAACCTGAAAAAATTAAGGATTATAATGTGTTTTTGTTTGAACAAACTATTAAATAAATTCATTTTTAATTTTGATTTTTAAAATTTAAATCAAATTTAAAGTTGAAAAGAAAATAGGGTTTGTGTTTGTTTGGGATTGTTAGATGCTTGTGTTATAATTTAATAAATACAAAAAAGAAAAAGGTGCCCGGGGGGGCATAAATAAAAAATAAAAATTCTCCACTCTTCTAACATAAATTCATATTTTCATTTCCTAACATTGCGTATCACGTTTTACCATTGTTAACCCTACCAAAATCAACTTCATTTCCTCTCCCTTAGTTATCATATTACCACCATCACTTTGGTGTTAATTTTTTTTTATTTAGATATAATTTGATCCTGCTTGTTTTCTTTAGAATTTTCAAAAACAATTTCCAAAATTGCATGTTTTAGCATTTTATAGATAAAAAAATATATATACAAAAATATTTTGCATGGATATTTGGATTTTATAACAAGTTTACAAAATCCATTGATTTTGGTTACAATTAAAAGGTGTATTAGGCTCACATTCCTAAATTCTAAAAATAACAAAATAAAAACCTTGTCTTTTAGATTCAAAAATATTTGTTATTCATGCTTGAGAAAAATAAACTTCTAAGGAATACCAACTTCGATTGATATCCATCAATATTAAAATTATGAATATCATTTATAATATTCATTGATATTAGCATTAAGAATATCCAGATTCATCAATGTTAGAATTGAGAATACTTTTAATATTCACCAACATTTAATATTTACTAACGCTGAAGTTATGACTATTTATACCAAAATTAGAAATAACTTTGAACCTCAATATTGAATGATGCCAAAGTCAAGAATATCAAATATTTTTTATATGGTACTTATCAACACTTGAATTGAAAGTATTTTTCATCGAATATTCATTGATGCTAGAGTTGAGAATATAATTAACAATGTAGCCTACCTTATATAAACGGCTTTAGAGGTGATAACGTCTTTCCTTTAAGGTAATTAATCTTATACCATAGAATCTTTGTTGATCGGTTAAGGTTTCTAATGATCATAATATTATGTGATAACTTTCTAAACAAGACATTTTCCTTCTAAGAACAAGATGTTAGAAATCTATTCTTTTAAAAAAAAAAAATTCAAAATTTTTTTAAGGCCACCATGATATCGGGTGTGACACTCATCATGTGTTACGGGAAAAGGATTAAGAAACTTAACATGTTGCTTTAAACCTATGACGTATTGGATGTCAAGCATGATGGGTTTGAAAATCAAGTGGTTTAAAAGGACTAATATCATGAGACTCTTCTAAGATCATATTTATCGTTTCAGATGATTTTTCTAAAAAGTTTCCTAAAATTTCTTCCTCTACCACCAAACCAAACATTTTTTTTTATTACCCTTATTTTTAGACTCATTTGGATTTATAATGTTAATTCCTTCTTCTTGCACATCCTCTTCATCTAGGTCACTACAATTCTTAGGATTGAGTTTATACACTTGCACATAATAATTTTTTTCCCACCTATATCCTTATGTTCTTAGATGATCAGGTAGTTAGAGGTGTAGTTGAAAAATATATTATCAAAACCTTGATAGTTAGCATACTAAACCTATGAAATTATCCTACACATTTTATTAATGACTTTTTTTCCTTATCTTTTTTATAAATTTAGGCACTATTAGAATTAGATCTATATGATAGAGTACCTAACAAAGAACCATCATTCCTAAATTGATATCTAAAAAGGGTACTATAAGAGTCTTGATATTTTATCCATTGACTCTTTATAAACAACTCATTATCTTGCTTTATAATATAGGCTTAATTAATAGTGAAAACACCTATGAGCCTCCTATTTTCTAAAATCATCATTTAAATTTTATAAAATTTACATAAAGTCATGATTTTATTTTTTACCTTATGGCACATCTCATCATGTAATAATTAAATTATGAGTATATATTTATTGACAAACTTTTCCATTGTATTAGATTGTTCCATTGATATAAGAGTTAATCTTATAAGACTAGGGTCAGTATTTCTCATGTAGTTTTTGTTTCATTTTGGTTCAATAAGTTATGATAGGTTTACATCTTTTTTTTCTAAAGAGTCCTCAACATCTCCCTGATAAAAGTGAGCTTCGTTAATGATTATCATTTAGCAAATTTAATTCTCCTATTACTGGACAAGTTGTTCCACTCAAAAAATTAATCCATGTCACAAATCTATATATGAAATATCCAACGGTCATAATGACTATCAAAATTGAGGGTTTCTATTTTGTTAGAGCTCATAACTTGCTTATTAAGGTTATTGTGTTTATAGTAATCTAAATGTTGACGATGTTCTAAGTGAATTTGTTTATAATGATTATTCTTATGATATTTATTGGTCTTTGGGTGCTTTATTCAAAAATTCTTATATGGTTCAATTCTTTTAAACATGATGGTTATCTGAGTTTGCAGCTCCCTTTAAATGGCCCTAAGAATATTATTATAGGTCAGATCCATGGTAAATGTGGATTGAAGTTTGGACACTAGATAATCATGATATAAATGCATGCAATAATAATTTAAAATTTTAATTGAGATCACATATGATTCTTACAAGTGAAATCATATTATAAAAATAAAACTAATTTTATTTTTTTAATGTGGATATTAATCAACATACAACACTTAGAAAATTTAAGAATACAATACTAGACCTTTAAGTATAAACAATTAATCAAATAAAGTCATAATGTTTCACCATTTTCAATAAACTCTATAGTTAATACAAAGTGCTCATGACTAAATTTGAATGGAAAAGATATAAAGAGAACAAAAATATAGGAGTATAATTCAATATAAGATCTTGTTTAGGCACAAAAAAAAATACTATTAATGATATGTTGAATACCAAATGTAAAACTAGAACAATAAAATTCAATGTATTAAAAAGTAAAGTGACTTATTAACTAGATTTCTTAGTGAGAAGATATTGAAAACTATTGTTATTAACATGAAGAAAACTATTGATATAATGAAGGCTAGCTAATGTGGTGTTGACATGTTAGTACTGGCTTATATGGCACTGACATGGCACATGTGTTGATGTGTTGGTGACATATTAGTGTATGTTGACATGGCACTAACATGCCGGTGTGTTGTGATGTGGTGTTGATGTGGTTGTGTCAATTAATCTCTCTTGACAAACTGTGATAGCAGTTCCTTTGTTCTTGCTGAAGATGAAAATTTATTGCGGCTGTCAAAGGTTTATGTTGAAGATGAACAAATTTTTTTTTATTTAAGCTATAACCAGAAAGATTTTTTTTTTCAATGTTAAATCAACAATTGATTATGATTCAACACAAGCCCTAATAGATCTATTAATTATAAAAACAATTAAAAAATTATGCTACAATACCAAAGTTGATACGAGACAAAATAAATTTAAAACCAAAAAGAAAGAAAAGAAGAAGCTAAGAAGAAAAAACCAAAGGGAAAGAAGAAAATGTTGAAGAAAAGAAAGAATGAGGGTTGAAAAAGTCTACAATTTCAATTCTTCAAATATTGTCTAACATTTAGATAAAAAAAAGATATGAATACTAAAGCTCTAATTAGAACAAATGATTGGGCTTAAAATCTATTAAATAAAATAACTAACAATAATTAAATTAAACCCAACAAATAAAATTTAATAAATAAATCTCAACTAAAAATTCAAATAAATTAAACCAAAATATAAACTAAATTTTTTAATGGTTTAGAACACTGTTTATCATCTATAATTACATGAGCATGTAAAGAGTGTTTAAAGTATAGCGTCTTGTCAGTTACTGTTTGGGAATTCTTATGCTTCTGTTGCAAGACATTGTTCCATCTTTCAATCCATTCTTCCTACATTACAAGCGCCCTTCATTTCTATAAGTTCAATGGTATGGTTTTGCCCATTGTTTCTCTGAGAAAAGATTGTTAGGGCCATCCGCAAGTAGAGTGGAAGCTGTCAACAAAACCATTTGTTTGATTTGAGAAGTTTTCTTGAGGTTCTGCAAGGTGCATTCTTTATCCATTGCCAAGATTCTTTATCAGCAGTTTCCTTTTTTCAACTTAATGGATAAAGAGTTCCTCTCTTATAACTTCAGAAGTATAATGGTTGCGCCGATGCTTGGTAGAATATATTAGAGAATCTTGAAATTTTATTTAAAGTTTAAGTTATTAAATTGAAATGGTTTTTTAATATAATATTAAAGTTTTGATAACTAGGTGATTATGAGTTTAAATTTTATATTTTTTATTTAGTTAATAAAAATTAAATATAAAATAATATAAGTATATGTAAGTTTTAAGTTTAAAATGTTTTCATTTAAGATAATATATTAAAAAATAATATCAATTATATTTTAAAATTTTATTTAAAATTTTTAAATAAAAATAGCTTTTTAATAAAATAAACAAGTTGCAGCTAGTATTAAGCGGTGGATAAAACAAGTGAACGCTGATGTCGAGTAATAAAATCTTCGTTTATGGGTGGGTATCCAGAAAAAGGAAATTCACTCGGTTCGGTGGTCCGTGAGATTTATGATTGCATCTTTTTGCCACCATTTCTGGTTAATAAAAGATTCAGGCCATCTCCCTTACCCACCACAGTTTCTTGCTTTCTAGCCTTCACCAATTAAAGCAAGCCACTTAACAGGCAGCTCAGCACACGGCAATCTGTCTTTTTGGCAAGTGCATGCGTCCTTCAAACTTCCATGGCTTCCCGGCCAACGAAATCATTATGAACCATTATTTGTTCTTAATGATGTTAATCCTTGATTCCTTATTTTTATAGACCTTGCCTCGAGCGTGGAAGCGAGCCACGAGGAGGTTCATTAATTGTGAATATTCATGTTTTGGCACGTGTGTGTATTAATGGGATAAAAAGCATGGATTTAATCTCGGCAAAACTAAACTAATTATGATACTGTTTTTCTTTTTTGAATATAAGGAAACAAAAATATATATTATGGGTTTAAATAAACAAGTAAAATTTTAATTATTTCAAGTTTTTATAAAAAATATATATTTTGATTTTAATTCAAAATTTATTATACAGATTTAAAATTATTTATTACCATGCTATATTTTTTAAAAACGAATTATGATACTGTTGATAAAAAGATAACACAAAATTACTGTCATAGTTGTTATGTTTTTATTACGGGGAAGAGTGAGTGAGAAAAGCATTCCATTTTCACAATGCTATAGTTTTATTTTTTCAAAGATAATTCTACAGTAGTATTGCTTTTGCACAAGTTGGACATGAAAACATAAAATTCTAATTCTATACTAATGAGTTCTAAAATTAAAGATACTTGAAAATAAAGTTAATACATTAGATATCTAATTGATTAATCTCTTAATTTAAATAATTTGATTTATTCTTTATAATCAAAGTATCTAATAACTTGATACAAAAAATTTAATAAAATCATAATAGTAACGTGTGATGCATTATAAATCAAGTGATGAATAACTATAGTAATACTAAATAGTGCTTGATAATCCAAATGATTGGCAAGCGGTAGTTAGTACCTGTCAAAAGTTTTTTTGATAGATATAGAGACTTTTTGATATTAAAGTCAGCAACTTTATAAAGAGAGAAAATGCAATAATATTATAGTGATATATTTTTAAAATATGTATATTATAAATATTAAGAATTAAAATATTATAATCCTTTGACTTGAAAGATTGTGTATTTATAATTTATAAATTTTATTTTTTTTTTTTGGAGAAAGAAGTTAGGGTGTAATTTTACCATTATAATGTTTTGAGTTATATTTTACTTAAAATAATATATATTGAATCAATATAAAATATTGAGTAACTCGCGTGAGATCCTACAAAAAAAATCTCTAGCAAATGTTAGGCTCTGGCTTATTAAAGGTAAGAAATGAATTCAGATATGTTTCCCGGATCCAATCAAGTTGAGCTTAGGGTATACTCTCGAGCTTACAAGAATGCTGAGGTTTCACATCATTAGGCCTACACCTTGCATAGGCTCATGTTTCTTACTCAAGCCCATGCCTTTTAGAAAGTTAGGCTTGAATTACTACACTTCAACCCACTGTTTTTAGCCTCTTTATTGTACATCGGGTTGGGACTACCAAGCTAGGTTTTTTTGAGTGTTTTTTAGGAGAATTTTAATTTCATTTTGAAAAGGGTTATTTACATCATACACTGAATGTTAATTGAAAATGATCTCCCACATAATCGTTTATGGTTTGAATTCAAAAATAAGATTCGAAAAAAAAATCTAAATGATATAAGAAATGATTAGGAAGTGATGTAATCTTATTGTTTAAAAGTTATCGTATGAGTAACTTAATTATTGTTAATAATAATATTACTTCCAAAAAAACATAATTAATGATGCTTCTATTGAAAACAACCATAATCTCATGAAACTGGGTTGTTTTGTTTTTTAGTTTGAAACTTTTAAAAATCAGCATACATAATAATTTATTTATTTAATTATATCAAATTAATAATCCTCTTTTTCATTGTAGGAAAGTAGTGCATACTTTACCACGGGGGTTAAAAAGTTAGTTTCCACTTTCAATAAGATACAGGCATTGAATTGAATGGCCTGCTACATTTGTTAAAACCCTTTAAAGGGAAAAAGGAAAAGAAAAGAAAAAAACTCCCTCCTTTAATGCATACTTGGCAGTAATCACCGATCAAGCAAAGCTATTGATTCTCTTATAAATAGTCCTATTATGCCTAAAATCATCAGCCCATGATTTCATTGTTGAGAACAAAGCTATCACTGTCTTCATCACTGCATAAAGCACCAATCTTTACAGTCATGGACTCTTATGGATCACAAAGACTTGTGGCTTTGGCCCAGCAGCTTCGCTTCTACAAGCCACCCTCTCTATCACCAGATGAAATTGAAGAGCAAAACATAGAGGAAAGTGCAGGTAAAGTTGTTCCCCAAGTGGGTTTTCAAGAATCTGCAACCTCAATTGTTAAGGACCCTGAAAGGTTTAGACCCAATAGAGCTGCTGTTTTGGTCTGCATCTTTGAAGGTGATGCTGGTGATTTTCGTGTCATTTTGACTAAGAGATCCTCCACATTGTCTACTCATTCAGGTTAGTGGTTTTTTTCCTTCTCTGTCTATCTCTCTCTCTTTTTTCTTATGAGAATTGGAGATTTTGAATGCTGATTGTTTGCAGATATTCTTTCCTTAACTCTGGGAATCTGTTGTTAATTAATTCACTTGAATGAATGGTTATTGCGGCTGGCTGACTTTTGAATCCTCTTTGTTTGGTTGGTGATGCATGTGCCAAAATTTTCATTTCTGTAGCAATTCATGATGAAAAATAGAGTTTAAGGCAATTCAGTAAGATAACTTATCCCAATGTTTAAGTTTTTGCATAATGTAGTTAATAGTAATTGCTTTTAAATTATAAGTCTCAACTTGAGTGAATTGTTATATGCTTAAACAAATTTTCAAGCAAGGTTTAAAATTGGAATCATTTTGTCTTTTTGTCATGCATTGTTGAAGTGATCAGATAGAGCAAAAGTTGTTGAAATTAAGAGAATTTGAAAAGAATTGGAGAAAGGAAATAGATTTTCAAAAACTTGACGATTTGCTTGAGTGGTTAAGGTAGTTGTCTGAGGTTCAATTAGTTGGACAATTTGAGTCTTGTATAATACAAAGCCTCTGGTTATCATTTGTTAATGAAGACTTGAGGTTGAAATTTCCTGTTCTTTTCACTTTTTGCGGCCAAGCAGTGAAAATGTAATGGCAACATCGATGACTAAGGTATAGGGAGCGGTTCTTGATTGTTCACTCCACTAAGTGAGTGTTTTTGGTCGCAGGTGAAGTTTCCTTACCTGGGGGGAAAGCAGATGAGAGTGATAAGGATGATTTTGAGACAGCAACAAGGGAAGCGGAGGAGGAAATTGGGTTAGATCCCTCACTTGTGAACGTTGTTACTGTTCTTGAACCATTTTTGTCTAAGGCATGGAAAGGATGCTTCTTCTATGCTCTTGGAATTCATGTACTTTTTGTATTTTATGGATGATGGTTTCTGCTGATTTGCATATAATTTCATTTGACCGACTATCCTGTATGATTGACTCAAAACTTGCTTGGGACAGGGGAGTTGTTCTTGTAATATCGGTTGAAAGCTTGAGGTTTAGACCCATAGTGACCCTTGTGGAATGAAACCTAGGTATTGTCTTAACATAAGATTACCATAAACTAAGGTGAAAATTATTGTCAAACCTTAATGAACCTTATGATCAGCCCCTGTTATCGTGGGTAAATGGTAAACTTTCTTGTCTTCACTCTTTTTAGGGGGTTTTGGGGGGGTTGTGGTTTGCTTCGAGAAGGAAGTGGGGGGCCAAAATTTGATGGGTTCATAGAGATTTTCTAGGCAGGATTTATTTCTCTTTTACTTTCCCATTTATTCAATTTTGATGTTTCCATTTAGCCTGTAAGTGGGATTGACATGGTGTTGGACCTACCACATAGCATTTTGACAGTTACTAGAAAGTTTCACTTGCCATTGTTCTTCATATAAGTGATCTTGATACTACTTCTTCTCGCCATACAAGTATGTCATGGTGGTTGGTCTAGTATAATTGAAATGAATTGTTTTATACCTTTCAGAGAATAGGTAGTCGAGGAATGCTTCCATTAATAAGTTTATCATATCTGGAAGTTATGAAGACAATGCTAGAATGCATCCTAAACGAGACTGGCAAACACAGATGTGTTGCATCACATAATTGTAAACTGTTCACAATCCGTAATGTCATCCATCATTTGTGTATCATGAGGTTGTTTGAAAGTTTAGTGGCTCCTTTCTATCGCACATTTTGCTTTCTCTTTTGACATGAACAAATTTTATTCTAAAGTCAGGGCATTTAAGGTGAACAATCTCCTAACCATGAGATTTCAGAATTGTGCAAAAGGATGCTTCTTTTAGCTGTCTAACTATATTCTGCAACGAAACGGTGACAATCAGCATTAAATATATAGGACAATTCATTATATGAGGAATTATGTAGGAAAAGAGCGCGCATTTTTATCACATGTGCATTCTCTACTCCACTCTCATTTCTGCTTTCTTTAGCTGACACATCATATGCCATGATGAGTTCTAGGCCAGGATCCAAAATCTGTTACCCACAGAACTTCAGTCGTGGATTTCCTGACTAGTATTCTGATTTTGACATGGTCATCTTTTGTTTTAATAATCAGTATCAATATAATACCTCTGTCAATAACTATGATGTGTGCTCTATCATTGCTTGGGTCTGGACGGACAGTGTATTCAACTAATTAGCATTTGAATTGTCTGACAAGTGTCTGTTAGATATCACAAAAAAATTAAGCTGTTATTGTCTATTTTTTTCAGTTTTAGCAATGATTGCTTTTCTTTGCAGCATCTTCTGAGAGTGATTCCTGTTATAGGCATTCTAACCAATAAGAAGGCTTTCAAGCCCACCCCAAATCCCGCTGAAGTGGAAGCAGTATTTGATGCTCCCTTGGAAATGTTCATTAAGGTTAACGTCTTTCACTTTTATTAACTGACTTAACCATTAGGTTTTCTTATAAATAATCTATCCATGAAATATTTTGTTCAGGATGAAAATCGACGAGTAGAGGAGAGAGAGTGGATGGGAGAGAAGTATCTGATTCATTTCTTTGACTATGAAACGGGGAATAAAAAGTACTTGATATGGGGTTTAACTGCTGGGATTTTGATTAAAGCTGCTTCAGTGATCTACCAACGGCCACCAGCTTTTGTGGAGCAGAATCCAAGGTTCAAGTTTCCTAAAGGTGCAAGCAATGATACAGTGACGCGCTGAATAATTCAGGAAAAATATTGTTGGATTGTACTCAGATTCTCGGAATAATCATCCTTCCTCAATAAAAACCCTCACAACCCACACGTGTTGAACCAGTTAAGTTATTCAAATGTATGCACTAAATAGCATTGTCAGTAGATAGGCAGAATGCAATATTATCATTTAGGAAATTGTAAATTGAGGAGACTGATTACTTAAGAGGCAAGGAGTTAACTGGATCAAATTTCAACAAATTCTTCCTGGGGAGTGAATTGCATTTGTTTTCTTCCAACTGCAGTTAATTCTATTGAATAACTTCGAGTTTTTCTGTAGCGAAGTTCTTGATTGAACTGATCCTACCGCTAAAGCATACAAAGCTGTTAATAAACAGCATTGCACTTCTTCAGTCTCATCTAAATTTGAGAATGAAGTGTACTTAATGCCTGCTTTCGTTGACTTGGCTCTATAACAGTATAGTTGAAGCCGCTTTTGGGATCTTAAACTGCTTGCCTCTACAAGTAAAAGCTTTGATTTTCATTGATGCTAGTTTTGGTAAAAATGTTCTTTTGTCTTAGAGTTATGCGTCTCTGCAAATTGTACTAGTTTTTTTTCCCACATTTTGGAAACATGATTTGTTGTTTAGAGAACGAACATTTACTTCTTATATGGTTTAGACTTCAGACAAGCTGTAGACAGCATTAGATGAAGGATGAAAGGAAAAGAATATAGCATGTTTGCTCTTGTTTTCTTCTCTAATCTTCGGACAAAATGAAAAATATGATAAGAGAATCACCAAGTAGCTTCTTTTCGTGGATGGACAGGCACATTTTCCTCTTTCGAAATCTTCCGTATTTATGCATCTCCCTTTGTTTTCTCTGGTCCAGAAACATATACGGCGAAGGTGAATTTATCAAAATCTACAAAATGTTAATGGACCGTGGCCCGAGCCTATCAATTCCCAGGTAGTTCTCACCTCAGCCAGCTGTTTCCTGTGCTCCCCCACCAGCTATCTTAAAATTTGTTTAAAAAAATGATTATGATTATTTTTTAAATAATTTTTTGTATTAAAATATATTTTAATAATATATTTTTATCTTTTAAAAATTATTTTTAATATTAATATATTAAAATAATTTAAAAATATATTAATTTTAAAAATATTTTTAATTTTTTGTTAAAAATACTTTTAAAATATAAAATGGATCGCTAGCCCTTGCTGATTTTTCAATTTGAGAGTCGGAAAATTAGTTCTCAAAATTGACTCCTGCAACAGAAAGAAATTTATTAACTTTTTTTAAGTTTTAAGAAAAAGGAAACTGACAAGAAGTCACAACTAAGACAACAAAGACCACAGCCAAACAATAACATCAGTGAAAAATCCCAGAAGCTGTTATCATTAGCTCAACAGCTTCGTCTCTATAAACCTCCTGATTCTTTAAACAACCCAACAAGAAGACAAAATGGGATCCCACAAAGTGCAAAACCAAAAACAGCTGCAGTTCTTATATGTATATTTGAAGGAAATGATGGAGATCTGCGTGTGATCCTAACAGAACGCTCTTCAAGACTTTCCTCTCATTCTGGTACAAAAGAGAGTTTTTCTTTATGTTAATAACTATCAAGTCATCGTTTGTACTGGGTTGTACACTTGTATTGCTGGCTATGCGATGTCTTAAAGAAAGAAGAAATGGGTTGTGTTCTATTGCAGGTGAAGTGTCCTTGCCCGGTGGGAAAAGGGAGGAAGGAGATGCTGATGATGTAGAGACTGCCTTGAGGGAGGCTACTGAGGAGATTGGCTTGGACCCTTCTCTTGTTGATGTTATTACTGTTCTTGAACCATTCATGACAAAGGTTAGATTGTGTTCAATTAAGCAAATTCATTTTCTAGTCATTATTCTTAACCATTCTGGAGGGTCAATGATTTGTTTGATATAGATTACTTATATTATTTATTTGTTACTTATAGATACTTTCATATCATCTTAACACTCTTGGAACAGATTAAATAGTTGCAAGATATACAGTTGATTTTAATTATGTGGAAAGAGGAGTTAAAAGAACCAAAATGGATAATATATTGGCATAATAGGAAAGTTTGAGTAGAATATCATGGGTTTGATTCTTTGCTCATGATTCTGATGTTTAGGGCATTTGCTGTTTTAAGTTGTCAACCATGAGAGGAAGACATAATAAAATGCGATCTTTAACAACCTATGGAAATGTTTAAACTAATTTCATGATTCTATTTCTTGAATCTGGAATGATAAATTTTAGAGCCTCTTTGTTGTCCTGTCATTTTTCTTCAGATTATTGATTGAAGTTACAGGCAGAGTGCTTCTTTGTTCTCTTTGTTTGTGTATGAGTTTGTTTTTAGACTAAATCACGGTTCCATATGCAGTATGCTATGACTGTGGTTCCTGTGGTTGGCATCCTGTTCGATAAGAAGGCATTCAATCCAGCTCCCAATGTGAATGAAGTGGAAACAGTATTTGATGTTCCCCTAGAAATGTTTCTTAAGGTTTTACTCTAGTTCGATTTTTATCAATTACACTTTGAAATTAAATTTCAGAAGCATTTCTAAGTTCTCACAGGCTTCTCTTTTCTGGTGGTGAATACAGGATGAGAACCGGAGGGAGCAGGAGAAAGAATGGATGGGAGACAAGTATCTACTTCACTTCTTTGATTATCTGTCAGAGAGTAAAATGTATACAATATGGGCTATCACTGCTTCAATATTGATTAGGGCTGCATCAGTTGTCTACCAAAGACCACCTGCATTTGTAGAGCAAAAGCCAACATTCTGGAATGGAAATCCTGATAAAGCTATAGATACCTGACGATCTTGAATTGTCGGTATTGAGCACTATCTTTATACAATAAATTTAGAACCTCTCTACTTTTGATCATGTTGTTTGAAGATTACGCAGAATTCGAGAGACGCAAATGATCAATCTCAAGCACTTCAGAGGCATTTTAATTTTCACAGTAGCCCACACCTGATCAAAAATGCAAATCATCATCAACTGTTCGTTGGCATTGATGATCTGTCTTGGAGAGTACTGAGTAGAGACTATGACCTTGAGCTTCCTATGAAGTGTCGTGTTGTTTGCAGCTTGTAACCATTTGCTTACTGGACTTGCTCTCTTATAGTGATAGCTAGAACTTGTGATTACACTTGGTAAGGTTGTCGAGGTACTAAATATACAGTCGCATTGATTTCTTTTCAAGGAAAAAACAAAAAAAGATTGTGATATAAGACCAGGTAATAACATTGAAGAGGCTGAATTTCCTACAATAGAGGAATTATATGAAGTAAATAAGAAAGAAATCCTTGTACTATCTTTAGGCGAAAGAGACTGTTGGTTGTTAATATCATATTCTTCTTTTTTTCATCCCAAGGATCTTTTGGGATTCTTTACTCTTTTTAGTATTAAAATCAAAATAGATATTTATAAAAAAGATAATGATTAAACTTTTGAAGAACAAAAATATTCTTTATTCAAAACTATTTCCAGTCATTCATGTATTTTCTTTTGATAGTAATATGTATTTTTTATTGAAAGCATAGTTTATTGAATAAAAACTAATGACAATTAAAAATACATTCATTAAAATTAAAGGATTCCAATTAAAGAAGAACAAATGCATTTAATAAAAACATCATCTCCTTATTTATGTATTTTTTTTTATGAAAACATGTTTTTTTTTATTTCAAGCATTGTTTTTTAAATAAAAAATTACTATGATTGTGAAAGCAAGTTTTAATAATAATAATAAAAAAACCATGAATTAATCTGTTTCACATATCTATATGAATAAATTTAAGAATAATAAATCTAAGAAAATTATTTAAAACAAGCAAGATTTTGAGAAATTTTGCATATTAGGTTAATATATAATTATTCATAAAATAATGACTAATATTATTATAGAAAGCTCTAATCTTCTTGAAAACTATGATATAATTGGATAATTGTTTAAATATCATTTTAACAAACTTATTTTAAGATAATTTAATTCCAAAACTCAAAAATAAAATAAAGAAATAAAATATAAAAGGTTAAGGGTTGTTTATCAAATAAGTTGGGCACGTCTAGGCTTGGCAAGACAGCAAGCATGTGTAGCTTAAAAGAAAGATACAGAGGTTTGTGGGTCTGAAAAAACAATGTTGTGTGTTTGACTTTCTTTTATATATATAAAAAAAGTGGTAGACAAAACATTATTTACCTGTATTTTTTTAATAGAATGAATGAAATATTATTCATCCTTGTTTGGGCAAAGAACACGTCATTTTTTTTAAAAATTCTAATAATTTTTAGTAATAAGAAAGTCAAGATTTAAGTTTTGATACCAAGATAAGTCTTATAGGTCACAATGTTGCTGGGCAAATATTATTTCTCATCTCTCAAGATGCAGGGACCAAAATATGAAAAAACAATAAAATGGGATCGAAATGTAAAAAGCTAAAACAAAAGGGACAAAATACATAACAAAACTTTAGGGAACAAATTAAAGGTTAATGTGTTTTTTAACAATTAAAAATGAAAAAAAATGATTTTTTTGTGATAAAATTTGATCTTTATTTTTTAACTTTTTTATATTTTTATTTAAAATTTTATTTTATAACATTGATTTTCTATTTAAAGTCAAATATTTTTTGACACTTCAAAAAGGAGTTCAACATATTGATATAATTTAAGATGATGAAATAAAATAAAATAATCAAAATGAAAAAAACATTATAGAAATGAAATGAGCGTAGGAGGATATGAGTAAGGGAAACTCAAGATGCAGGGACCAAAATATGAAAAAAAAAACAATGGGATCGAAATGTAAAAAGATAAAACAAAAGGGACAAAATACATAACCAAAACTTTAGGGACCAAATTAAAGGTTAATGTGTTTTTTTAACAATTAAAAATGAAAAAAAAATGATTTTTTTATGATAAAATTTTGAAAGTTTGGTTTTTTTTTAAAAAAGAAATAATATATATATATATATATATTAAAAAAATTAATTTTTTTGATATCAATAAATTAAAATAATTAAAAAATATAAAAATTTAATTAAAATTATTTAAAAAAAAAACTCATGAAACGCGTATTATACAGCAACCCAAATGAACGTAGAAATGTACGGTACAATAAACAGAGGATTTGTAAATGAGGAACAGTGATCTTCACAGTTTCAAAACCCGAGTTTTTTTAGTTTGTTTTATAATTATAATTATATTATAATTATAATTCCGGTCTTGACTTTCAAGAACATGATTTCACCGTAGATCCTGAAACTAAACATCTTAGGACAGAAAGTAGCTGTCGAAACCCAAGAAATGGCTTCTGAAAATAGGGGAGAGAAATCCCAGAAGCTCGTATCATTGTCTCGACGGCTCCGCCTCTACGAACCTCCTCCCCATCTAAACAACCCGGCCAGAAGACAACATGGGATCCCAAAATCTGCAAACCCCAAAAGAGCTGCAGTTCTCATCTGTATCTTTGAAGGAAATGGTGGAGAACTTCGTGTAATCCTCACACAACGCTCTTCACAACTCTCTTCTCACTCAGGTATGAAAATAATCACCTTCTGTCATGTGTTTGCTTTCAAGTCATGCTTTTCATTGTAATATAATGATGATTATGTTATGTTCTTTTTGAGGGCCAAATAGGTTGTGTTTCGACGCAGGTGAAGTGGCCTTGCCTGGTGGAAAAAGGGAGGAAGGTGATGCTGATGATATAGCAACTGCATTGAGAGAGGCTAAGGAGGAGATTGGTTTGGACCCTTCTCTTGTTGATGTTGTCACTGTTATTGAGCCATATATGACCAGGGTTTGTGTTGAATTTCTCAAATTCAGTTTCTATTTTGCTATTTTGTGGGAAAGAGATGATTTATTTGATCCATAAAATTCAGTAACACTTGCCAAAGTAGCGTAAGATGGATGCTTTGAAATCTAATTTTGTTTACCATACTTAATGACCCTGGTCAAATCAGAAATCAGAGGTGGTTCAAGATAATTGGTCGATTGCTTGATTAATCTGGAGAGTGAGAAGAAGATAGAAATCCGAAAAAACTAAGCCATTGTTTAGAATGAAGTGTGACAAAATAAAATAGTGGGTTTTGAGTCTCCACTCATCAAACTGAGGTTTGGATTTAGGTTCCTTCACTTTTTTGTTGTCTTAAGCCTTAAATCTGGAGATCGTCTGCTGCACGGTGAAAGACAGGAAGAAGTTAATAATCTTTAACAACTTGCAAGCCATCTATAACTCATCTAGTAATTCTGTGTCCTTACCCATCCTTACCCGGAATGGAAGTTTTCCAGGCCTCTCTGATATCCTCATTGAGTATCTTCAGATCATTAGATGAACCTGCTAGTAGATTTTTTGCTTGTTCTCTTTGTTTGTAAATTAGACCGTGTTTGGTAACGCATTCGCATTTTGTTTGAAAGCCTTTTACATAGTGCGTTTGAGCTGAAAAAAGCATCAAATTGGTGTCTTTTCATCTACTTTTGGATAATTTTGATATGTCGATGTCTTTTGACTTTTGGATAATTTTGATATGTCGATGTCAAAAAACATCACATAGCACTAGAAAAACATCAAAAAGCACATGAAAAGGCATCAAAATCAAATTTGACACTCTTGCAAAAACACTTGCACCGCATTACTAAACACGTTTTGTTTTTAAACTAGTTCTTGATTCTGTGTGCAGTTTAATGTGACTGTTATTCCTGTGATTGGTATACTGTTTGACAAGAAAGCATTCAATCCAACTCCAGATGCTGGTGAAGTGGAATCAGTATTTGATGTTCCCCTAGAAATGTTTCTTAAGGTCTTATTCTAGTTCTGTTTATCATTTACATGGTAATTATTCTAAAAATGACTTATGGCTTCCTCTGTTTTGATGGTGAATGCAGAACGAGAACAGGAGAGATGTCGAGGATGAGTGGATGGGAGACAAGTTTCTATGTCATTTCTTTGACTATCAGTCGGGGGAAAAAGGTTTTATGATATGGGCTATCACTGCTGCAATATTGATTAGAGTTGCGACAATTGTCTACCAAACACCGCCTGCATTTCTAGAGCGAAGGCCGACGTTCTGGAATGGAATTCCTGATAAAGATCTCGCCAAGCTTTAGACCCCTGGCTTTTTTATTTGTGTCAACCCATTCATTTAACCATGTTCGTTGAAGATATATGGAATTCCTGATAAAGATATCGCCAAGCTTTAGACCCCTGGCTTGTCAGCCCATTCATTTAACCATGTTCGTTGAAGATATATGGAAAACGTTTCAAAACAGCATATAATCGTCAACCCATTCATTTAACCATGTTCGTTGAAGATATATGGAAAACGTTTCAAAACAGCATATAATCTGAAGCCTTTTTTCCTCTCCATTTGATAAACTGTTCCTAAATTTTCTGCTCACTATTAAAAAAAAGAAGGGAAATGTTTGACCATAACATACTTAACATATGGAATACATGACTTGACCTTCTTGTAATTGATATCAAGAAGTATTCAAATAACAGAATCTGTAAAATAAACCTGGAGTGTTATTTGGCAGCTCTTGTACAAAAGCATGTAGCCCCCAGATGACAAGGAGAAGATAAAATAAGTAATAGCAGATATTGCAGGCATGGCATCTTCTCCAGTTTAATACAAAATCCGCAACAGGTACAATCCATGACTATATTTGTAGAAATTTTAACAAAGATTGCGTGAAAAAAAAAAAAACATGATAGAAACAGAAAAAATGTAATTTGAGGGACTGTTACAAAAAATTACAGAAGTGGACATCTAAAAATACTGGCATCAGCTAAAAACCTCATAAAATTTCTCACTGACAAGTAAACCTGAGTCGATTGACTCCAAGGGATCCTTCCGAAGACGATGTCTTAAACAATTGGGGATGACAGTGGCAATATCTTCTGCAGTTACTTGATCCCTACCCTTCAGGGCAGCAAGAGCTTTTGCAGCTCTATTCGTCACAATGTCTCCTCTCAATCCATCAACATTCAGCTCTGCACAAACCTTGGAGATTTTGACCTTAAGATCATGATCTATTTGTACAGATGAAAGAAAACTCCTAGCTGAGGAAATTTGTTGCTGGAGTTTCTCTTGCTCTGCCTTGTAAGACTCGCGAAATTCCTTTGGATTTTTGTCAAATCGAGCTCTCTCTTCCACAATTTTAACTCTGAGCTCTGCATCCCTAACAGTCCCCACTTGTGCGTGCATTCCAAATCTATCAAGAAGCTGTGGCCTTAACTCTCCTTCTTCAGGATTGCCAGAACCAATCAAAATAAATCGTGCAGGATGTGAAATTGAAATACCCTCTCTCTCCACTGTGTTCCACCCTGATGCAGCAGAATCTAAAAGAACATCCACCAAGTGGTCATCCAAAAGATTAACCTCATCAACATAAAGAATGCCTCTATTAGCTTTAGCAAGAAGACCCGGCTCAAATGCCTTTACACCCTCGGTGAGAGCCTTTTCAATGTCAATTGTACCACACACCCTATCCTCTGTAGCTCCCAACGGCAAGTCAACCATATTAATTTTGGTTAGGACAACAGTGAGATCCTTCCCTTTCACAACACTCTCCCTGACTTCAATACCCATCGACTCCGGATCTTCCGGATCTGAGTTATAGGGGTCACCAGCAACCACCTTAATTTCAGGAAGTAAATCAACCAAGGACCTAACAGTGGTGGACTTTCCGGTCCCTCTATCACCCATGATCATGACACCTCCAATCTTGGGATCAATCACATTTAGCAAAAGGCACAGCTTCATCTCATCTTGCCCTACTATAGCAGCAAATGGATATACTGGTCTCTGGCTTTCCTTAGCAGCAGCCTTCTGGGCCTGTACAAGTTGAAAGTACAGCAATTCATATAACCTTGCAAAGCACATGCTCTTTAGCATAATGCTTTCTAGAGGTATAATTTTCTCCCTTCCACAAAGTCTTAGAAATGATGCATTGTTTAGTGGCCATAGACATTAATTAATTGACAAAAAACTTTAAAAATGTGGCCATAGACATTAATTAATTGACAAAATTTAAACTTTAAAAACAAACATCTCAACTAAACCAAGTTCTCAAATCTTATTCAAACACCACATAACTCTTAAAAATGAACAACTTTGTAATAAAGAAATCAAATTTTGATCTCCATATAGCATATGTCAACAACAATTCAATTGAAAGCAAAGAGAGAAGGAAAGAAAACCTTACCTCCTCAACAGAGCCAATGTCAGTAGCAACACTGGCAACTGCAACATGAAATTGAGGCCTCCTTTTCTTACCCACAAGACCAATCCCTCCGTAATACTTCCTCCCAAAACTTAGCCCTGCAAAAACCCATCAGCTACCTTAACTAAAAACATCAAGAAAAACCACAAAATGTAGAATCTAATCACAAAGAAAGCATAAAAAAGAGGTGGGTCAATCTCAAATGCACATAAATCCTGAAAAACAAGTAAAATTATGAATTCTAAAGAGGAAAAACGGAGTGGGGTTTAGCTTGTTTAATGCACCTGAGGAGGTTAAAGAGGGAGAAGGAATGGAGAAAGGTTTAGACGCCAAGATTGCAGAGAAAGAAGTTCCAAGTATGGTTGCCATCTGCAACTGAATTTGAAGAAGAGGTTTGTGTTACTATGACTGTATGTGTTTTATTTGCAGCAGCTTGGCATTTGGTTTTCTACTGGTCTGTTAGGTTTAGGATAAGATGATAGATTTCATGCGCTTCCACTTTGCTCTATAGATGCCTCTGCTTTGTCACCAGTGTTTTTTTTTTTAAAATAAAATAAAAATAAATGTCACCAGTGTTTTTTTTTTTAAAATAAAAATAAAATAAATTATTCTGAGAATAAAAATAGTAAAATAAAAGAAAAGGAGTTGAAAATTGAAATTTGCTAATGTATTAAAAAAAATAAAAAATAAAAGGTAATCAGAATATTCTAAATTTGTAAAAAATATTTTCGTTCTCGGAATTTTAATATATATTCTAAAGTATCATTTTGTGCCACTGCTAAATTTTTAAGAAATTTTTGGTCTTTTAATGGAAAGGTTGGTTAAGAGATTAGTTAATGGTAGTAATTAATTTTCTTAATGGAAATTAGAAATTATAATAATTGATAATTTTGAATTAATTTTGTTTCATCTAATTGTATTACAAATTCAAGTAAATATTTTATTTCTAGCCATTGGATTGATCCAATGAATTAGATCGAAAATTTGAAATTCAAGATTTCTCAATTGATGTAAGAGTAAACTACAACTAATTACTAATAATTAATCTTTTCACATGCAATTTCTTTTTTGATTAAAAAAATAGGTTGTCTTTCAAGTGACCTGTTTTCTCTATAAATATCATATATTTTTGATATTTTAAAAAAAATATTTTGTACACATGCAATTTCTTTTTTGATTAAAAAAAATAGGTTGTTTTTTAAGTGACCTGTTTTCTCTGTAAATATTATATATTTTCGATATTTAAAAAAAATATTTTGTATCTACTTTCTTTATAAATTTACTACACAAAACTCAAGAAAATAAAAATTTTCAATGTTTTTATATTGTAAATATTATAAAGAAGGGATAATTATCATAACCTAATTTTTAAACAAAATAAAAAAAATTAAATATAGTTGACAATAGGATTAAGACAACACAAAATTTGAAGTTTGGGGATGTAATTATAAAATTTAAGAGTTAATTGATTAATTTTGAAAGAATTAAAAATTGAATATTTAATTAAGGGTCAAATTGAATAATCCAAACATTAAGGACTGTTTTGTAAATAGTGTTATAATTTAGAGATTTAATTGAAATTAATCCAAAAGGGCAAAATTAAAAGAATTAATTAAGGATCAAATTGAATAATCCGGGGATTAAGGATTGTTTTGTAAATAGTATTCTAATTTAGGGATTTAATTGAAATTAATCCAAAGGGGCAAAATTAAAAGGAATTTTTAATTGCTTAGAGGTTCAATTGCTGAATTTTCAAAGTTCAGGGGTCAAAATAAAAATGTCCATTGCTTCTTAAAACGTTGTCATTGTTGGTGGAATCCATTATTGCTGAAATGTCGTCGTGGTGGAACAACCGTGTTCGTCTTCTCCATCCCGATTTAACAGGCTGAAAATCTGTAACGGATTCGATCCAATCAAAGACCACGTCTCTCACTCACGATCTCGTTCGTGGAAGATAATAGTCTTGCAAAGTCAAGACTGGTTAGAGGCAATCAGCTGGGGATTCTATAAAAGGGAGAAGAAAACCTAGAACAAGGGGAAAAGAACAAACCCAGAAACCAGGGGAGGAACAGGAAAAAAAAAAGTAGAGCAAAAACAGAGCATAAACTAAAAAAAAAAAACAAGCACGAGAGAAGAAACTAAGAGGGAGAGAAAAATAACACAACCCGAAACTAGAAAACATAGACGAAAACAAAGCAAAAAAAAAAAAAAAAAAGAAATTCACATAGAGAAGAGAAGAAAGAGGAGGAGCAACAGCAAGACAAGAATAAGCCTTGCTATTGCCCTCATCCCTGCAAAAAAGAAGAACCCGAAATCACAAGAAGATCAAAGAAAACCACCCTTTATCCTTCTTGGTTTGTGCACATCAAGAACTGAGAAGAAGAGAGAAAGCAGTGGACACAGCAGGGAGAGAAAGGAAAACAGTCGAACAAGAGTAGCAACCACCAGCGTTACAGCCTTCTTCGCCATCTCTAGAAGCAGGTGCGCCAATTCTTCAACCTGTTTTTCATTATTTCAATTTAGTGTTGCAAGAACACTGTGTGAAGGTAACTTAATTACCTTCACACTATTCATGCACCCGTGAAGTGATTTCATGCATGCTGTCTTTGATTTGGCCTAGTCGGGTCATTGTTTGGGCTAGTGATCAGGTTAGGATGGTTGAGTTTAGCCCAATACATGTAGGTTGGGTCCAAAAATATAAATAAAGAATAAAATAATAATAACAATAAAAATTATGTATGTAAAAAATATAAATATAAATATGAATTTATTTATTTTTGTTTATTAACACTCGAGTTAAAATAAAAATACTGATTCAAATTTATTTTATTATATTTTATTTAGTTATATAAAAATAAAAAATATGCATGCAACACAAGATAAAATAAAATAAATTTATTAGTTTATTCACTAACGACAGAGTCAGGAATAAAAATACTAATATAAATTTATTTTGTTTTGTTTTATTGAAATTTATTTTATTTTATTTTATTATATTTTGTTTTTATTTAACTACATAAAAATAAAAGTAATGTGTATGCATAAAAATAAATTGATTTTTATTTGTTTATTCACTGACGTCAGAGTCAGGAATAAAAAAAAAATTTAAATTTATTCATTTTTGATACCTACGTAATATTTACCAACGCCAGAGTTGGAAATATCCGTAGTTGAATATTTACTGGCACTAGAGTCAGGAATATTACAAACAAACCATCATAGTGTAAACCAACAAAAATGTTAGCAATCAATGACAAAGATTAGCAATGCAGCTTACTTTAGGCAGGATGTTTAAAAGGTAATAATATATTTCCTTTTGCAATCAATGACAAAGATTAGCAATGCAGCCTATTTTAGGCAGAATGTTTAAAGGGTAATAATATATTTCCTTTTACACATAATCAATCTCGTACTATAGAATCTCTGTTGACTAGTTAGAGTTTTTAATAATCATAATACTAAGTGGTGACTCCTTAAACAAGAATATTTCCCATCAAATAATAGGATGCCAGATATCCATTTTTTCCAAAAATACTAATTTTTAAGGGTGCCGTGATATCAGGTACGACACATTTAAAATATATTTAATAATAATAATAATAATACCAAAGATGTTAATTTGTAGGATCAAGACTAACATTAACAAATAGAGAAAGAAAATTTATTGTTTTTTTTTTAATTTTAATTTTTCAATATTGAATTTAATGAAGATTAAATATTATAATTTGTTTTAATTTATTTTTTATAGGATTATTTAGGTTAATAATTTTAATTTATTTTTTATAGGATTATTTAGATCTTATGATTTAGGTCATTTTATGGAATTTGAGTTGATTTTATTTTTTTTATTTATTTTTTTAATATTAAATTCATTGATAATTAAATTTTATAATTTATTTTGTTTTACTTTTTATAAAATTATCTTAAGTCTCATCTTCTAGGTTATGAGTTTGGTGGGTTAATTCATATTATTTCTTAATGAATTTTTTTATAATTTTATTCTTTAATATTTGATTAACTAAAAATTAAATTTTATAATTTATTTAAACTTGCATTCTATAAAATTATCTTGATTTCATGACTAATGTTGAGGATTTGATAAGTAAACTCGGTTGATTTGGATCAATATAATATACTACCATCTTAATATTTAAAAATATATTATCTTAATTTATGTTAAATCACAATTATATTTTACCGATTTTATCATTGGACTCTATAAGTAAACTATGTCATATTAATCAACCCTCACATTATTTTTATTCTAAGAAAATATGTTAGCAAGTTCTGAAAATCTTTTATATTCAATATATAATCCTTGGCGTATATAGCGAGTGAATGATCGGTTAAAATTAAAACGAATCCAAGTTTCTCAACATTAATGTTTGGATCATGGTCTTATAATTCTTGGTGCTATTTTACCCTTTTATTGTGAGACTTTGTTTTACGAGTACAAGACGATTTTTATTCAATAATCCAAATTAAAAAACAATGAACAACCACCTAAATAGAAGCAGATTATATTTAGTCCTTACAGTTCAGAAAAAATAAATAATTAATCCTTGTAGTTTAAAAATTATGTAATTAATCTTTATATTTTTAAAATGGTTTATAATATAGTATTTTTGTTCCAAGAAAAATAAATAAGTAAAGAGAACGTAAAATGGCGAAATTAGACTATAAAAGAAGATAGTTTTAGAAGGAAAAAAACCACTAAATTGAGGATTATCAATCAAGGAACTATTTAATTATGTCTGACACAACAGGGACTGAATAGTTATTTTTGATAAATTATAAGGACTAAGTTATGATATAATAATTAAAATAGTCATACAAATTTTCTTAAAGCAACAATTCAATAAACTATTTGCCCATATTTACTTTACTGAGCAATCTCTGTGATTCAGATAGTTTCAATCATATAAATCTTGAAGAACCAATGCAATATTAGACGACCAGCTGTTCATTATCCAATTCTCTTATTCTGACCAAGAGTCATCACAATTTTAGCAATCCCTGTGGAGTGCAGATTTAGCTCTAGAGTGGCATGCTTACAGATATAGAAATGGTTGAAGGGATTTAGCATGTAAATCAAGACAAGTCAAAATCTTGGCTGCTAAATTTCTCCATCTCTTTCTTAAAGGCAGGCATGTGTGTTTCTTGCAAGGTTACCAGCACCTTGAACCCATCCTTCTTGCCGGCATTTGCAGAAGAATAAGGCAAGAAAAAGCACGGCACAACACTTCCGAGTAGTTTTCTTGAAAGTGGCAAGACAGTGACCGGACCTCCCCACCCAAAATCAACAGTTGAATGTCCCAGGTGCCTCCAATCTGTGAACCCACTCACTCTGTTTCCTGCTGTAATGCCATCTCTATAATGTAGTTCTTGAAAATCAATGAATGAGCGGACGTACTCATCTGTTGCATTGATTTTGCTCTTTTTAATCAGCTCAGCTGTTTTCCAAACTGGTTGCTCTATCAGCTCTCTGGCACGGAGTTGAGCATACATCGGAACACAACCATTGCCCCAATAGCCAGCGGGTAATGGTGGCTTTACCAGTTTTCGTATATTGATTGAGTAGGCGAACTTCACATTCTCATCACCTGGAACCCCCGAGGCTTTAACCCTGTTAAGTCAATGATGAATTAGAATTAAGAGAGACAACATGATCCAAGCCATAATACATTGAATATAGCTGGCAATTTCTATAGTTTCAATAAAATAATTTATCTTGACTTGAGTTTGAATATCATTATTATTTTTTTTTCTCCCAAGTAAGAGCCAAGAACATGCAAGATTGGCTTATATACCACCTGCTAATTGACCTCTACTTTGTTTTTTGTTTTTAATTTTTGCAAATGAGGCAAAAATATGAAATGCAACCATCAAGTAATGGCGATGCTGAGTGATGCACAAACTACCTAATGACTTACTTTGCCCGCCATATGAATGCACCCAAGGCTTCAAACGTGGTAAAACTAGAGCCACTCTTCTCAAACAACACCTTCTTGAACTTCTCCAACCACTCATCCTTCACAGGAAAGCACTCCCTCACAACCTTACCAACCACCTGACCGTAAGGTTCAGACCCTTTCTCCAAGCCCAAAAACTCCCTCACCACTCCCTCAGCCCGGGGCGGGTCTCTCGGACCCAACAAGCGCGCCCGGTCCCAAACTGGATTAGCTGAAATCCGACCCACACCACGTGCCAACTCTGCCATAACATTAAAAAACTGGGTTGCCCCAAGCCCATCACACAAACCATGGTGTATGGCAGCACCTAATGTCCATCCACCACACTCAAACACCGTGACTTGGAGAACACACGGGTTAGCCAGCCCATAATCTTGAACCGGGTCAGGAACTAACCCGTCCAGAAAATTCGGGTCCGAGTCATCGAGGTAGTTTAGTTTTTCCAACGGGCAGTTTACAGTTGCATTGATAAGAGGCACACCTAAATGGTCCCGAGAGCAAAACAGCTCCAGACGGTCATCCACCTGGCCTCGGCGGAGAGTGGCAGCAAGAGGGTAGTAGTGAACAAGAGCAGAGGAAAGCGCAGCCGCGATGACGTTGAAAGGATGGAGACCATTGCTGGTGGTGGTGTTAACGTAGACACGAAGGTAGCGAAATGTGACATTAAGGTTGCGGTCGGTGTCAAGGTGGGAGAGAGGGAGTGTATGGTCTTGAGAGAAAGGGGGCGTAGAAGGGCGAACTGGAATGGTTTCTTTTATGTGAATTTCTTCCATTGTTGTCGATAGTGTAGTTTTGTTTCTAGGCGGATGCTACTATTTAATGTTGTTGCTGTTGTCGAGATCTTAGGTGGGTTATTTGGTGCTTTGATTTATGGATCAGTAGTTGTTCGCTAATGGCCTCTTGGATTCTGAGGAGGACATGCATAACAACAAGAGTGGCGGGTTGAATAATGCTGCTGTGTAGGAGGGGGCGACGTGTAGCGTGCCATGGCCATAACTACTTGTATGAATTTGTATTTAAGAAATCGAAAGTCAATATGATGTTAGGTGGCTAATTTACATATACGCAACGATACTGATACTGTGATCAATCTTTTCTTTCCAAGTATTTTTTTATTAGTATATTAAAATAATTTAAAAATATTAATTTAAATAAAAAAATTTAATTTTTTTTAAAAACGTTTTTAATAAAAACAAACAGAATATCTGTTTTTTTAAATAACAAATTAATCATTATCTATTTATTCATGATATTTATCTTCTCTCATGTGAAACATGATTGTCTATATAAAACTTTAGCAATAACATTTTATCTGCAAATCATGTTTTTATCTTATATATATATATAATCTTGAAATTAATTATATCCCCATTTGTAATTAATTTTAATTTTTCAAGGGCTAGAATTTATTTGTTTTTTACTTCTTTTGTTGGTTCCAATCAGCCTATATATCCATGAAAAATATATGCCGGCCCTAAATTAAAAATAATTCGGGCTATAGGCCAGTATTTCTCGAAAGGTCATGTAACTTGAGAGCAGCCCACCCTTTGAGCAACCATTACATGGTGGTGCCAGATAAAATAATCCATCCCGAGTTTTAAGGAGCAACAAGTTTTTTGCATTCAATTCTATTGACTACGGTGTTTTCTTTTTATTTATTTAGAAGCCACTAGTTTACTGCTCACACTAAGCTGCACGTACCGTTTTTTTTTTTCACATGAAAAAATATGTTTTATTGGTATAAAATTATTTAATATTATTATGAAATCTAACTTAACAGGTATGTCAATTTTAAAATTTTTAAATGTAACTTTTTATTTAGTATAAATTTAAAAATAATTCACGTGAAAATTATCTTGATCCAATTAACTTGATAGGTTAAAAAATAATTTAACTGATCATTAAAATGTGTGGATTGACTTTTAAAAAAAAATTAAAAATAACTTCTTTTTTATTTTAAGATTCAGATGGAGATATATTGGATCGTTTTGGGTTTTACAGCTTAACCTGTTAAATTCATAACCCGAATCATGAATTTCATTGGGTTTAACAGTTTTTTTAAAACTATTTCTTACTTAATAATATAAAAACTAAAATGGATACTTAAGAAATTAAGCATGAATCAAATACTAGGATATTTGTTTGAAACTACGATAACCTTATAAAAAACTAATCAAAATAAATTATGAAAATCAATTCAAAATCAACTAAATATTGAAAGATAAAAAAAATAAAAAAATTCAATAAAAAGAAAAAAAATCAAAGATAGAATTTAAAAAAAGAAAAGAAAAAGACCAACCTAATGAGTCAACCTTTAAATCTCTCGACCTGACTCCTTGTCTAGCCTGGTTTTAAAATTGACCCAAGTAGGAGTTGCTCCAATGTGACCCTGTCAACTTTGTGGGTCCAAACACAACTCGGATGACTAGTAAAAAGCGTGGCTTGACTTAAGAAAATTCAAGATAACAACTTTTTTTAATATTGAGACAATGACATATTGAATTGACTTGGGCTTCGCAATTAAACTTATTAGACCTATCATCCAAATCATGGACATCATTAGGCTTAACAACCTTGTTTATTTCTTTTAACTATTTTTTATTTAATGATAATAAAAACAGACACTCGTAAAATTGAGTACCAAACAAATATCATAATGTTTGATTGAGAGTGTGATAAACTCATAAAAAACAAACCCAAATAAATTATGAAGGTCAATTCAAAATCAATAAACATGATAAAATTGAAACAAAAAATAAAACTAAAAAGGATTCAATTGAAAAAAAAGAAGAAGATAGAATTAACAAAAAGAAGGAAAAAAACAAGAGCAACTCCTTCACTATTTATATAAACAATTTCACTATTTATATAAACAATAAAGTAGTTGAGGTTTTACCCTAGTTTTTTTGTTATTAGAGTGGATAACTAGCTATGTGTCTATGCTTCACTATAGCTAACATAAATTTTTTTATTAGAAAAACTTTTCATACCATGAAGAATGTTTCAAAATGTATAATTTTTATAAATTAATTAACCTTAACAAAAGTCAACCCAAAGTGTTATAACAATCTAAAGGTCAAAAGATGAGATTCAAGATATACCTAAGAATGAGAGAAGAGATAAATTGTTATGGTAAAAGAGATAAACGTGGAAGAAAAAAGAAAAAGAAAAAATAGGTTACCGAAGACACATTGAGGCTTTATTTTTACACATGTATACTGTTAGAAAGATCTCAATGAAATCATTCTATCTACACTTTAGAAGACTACCATACGGGGTTGTAACTAACCATAAATTAACCCCAAACAAAACTCTTACCAAATTACAACCTTATTTGGTGGTCTTTCAATATATTGTTAGAGTTATCTTGTTGAAATGTTTTATAATGATACTAAGTGTGTTGAAAATAGAGTGTCTCTATTGAAATTTTTTTTTGGTCTTTCAAGGCATGGTTAAAATTATATTATTGAGATCTTTATAACGATACCAAACGTGTCAAAAAAAGAGTGTCTCTGTGTAGAAACATAAATTTTCTACCAATCAAAATTTTTCTTTATTTTATTTTAAAAAAAGACCAATCAAAATTTTTCTTTATTTTATTTTTTTTAAAAAAAGAATAAATTAAAATTTGAATAAATGACATAGAAATTAAATGAGCCTTCATATATTTCTTGACTAAGAAAAGGTTGATACCTGGGATGAGATATTTAAGATATCTTGTTGTAAATGCAAGATCCCATCAAGATATCTTGTCATAAATGCAAGATCCCATCAATAAATATCAACCAATAAAATTATGCCATATGACATTGAAAAAGGACCTGAGAGCCCCTGCAGATCTCTATAAATAAAGGGCCTCAACCTAGAGAAATGAGGAAGGATTCTGAAAGATACAAATTTCCTTTAAGACAAGCTCTTCAAGCGAGAAATTTCTCCCCCTTTTCATGTAAGAAAGCTCTCTCAAAAAGTTCTCAAGCCTTTTTCATCTATGTTTAAAGTTTATAAAGAACGAAGCTCTATTGGATTAAGTCTCAATGCCTCATAAGAGTTCTTCAACACACTTTGAAGACAAATCAAAGGTACTCTTCAAAGCATCAAATCACCAAATCTCGTTTTGCAATACATGCCCAAATTCACATTCTTGCAAAGCAGAAATCTTGACTTGATTTCTCAAATAAATCAAGTCACCATACATTAAATCCAAGGGAATAATTAGAGGATTGCCTTATTTTTTTGAAATAATATTTTAGATAAAGATTATATCCTGTCATGTATTTAATAAAATCATGTATTTATACTCGTGTACTTGTTTAATTTTAGGTGCTTAAAATTATGTTTATAAATTTCTTGCAACTCGACTAGGGACATCTCTACCTTTCATCTTCCTTTTATGAAAGAATTTTCAACAACCTTTCAATGGCAACTAGGAGGAACATGATCACCATTGTCACTTTGAAAAGCAATAAGGCTACTTATTCAAGTCATCAACATACCATTGAAGATTCTTCGACTCCGTTATTGAAAACAAAATCCATCGTCAAGTTGTATGTACTAATTAAGCCAGCTCTCAAATTAACATCAACTTCAAATGCAAGAGGGGCATAAGATCATGCCTTAAAGATGAAGCAAGTAACTCCACTATAAAAGTCAAATGGGGCGTATGAAATTCTTTTTAGCATGCAAGGTGGCTTTAACAATTCACCCATGAAAAATTCTCTATGTCAATCACCAAGTAAGGCTTCGAGTTTTGGCACCATGTCAGTGATGATGACCGGGGCAATATCTTTGGAGGATTAAATGGCTAACTTGATAAAACTCATCAAGAGGCTTTCGACTTCACTCAAGGTAAAAAACCACGAGATAACAAAGTTGATAAACAAACTTGAGAGCATGAACAAAGAAGGCCAAACCTCGATTACCAAGGCTTTTTAAGTAGATTAATTAGATATCATTGAGGATTCTACAATCAAAGTTGCGAGGAATATACATAGTATTATTCATGGCATCTTCACCATGAACCAATTAAAAGAACTCATCAAGGAAGCCATTACTGACCAAGTAGAAGCTCAGTTCAACCCTCATATTCTTATACGAAGCCATACACCTAACAAATTGACCTGCTAAGGATGTCTTCGAACTATCAACCACCAAAGTTTCAACAATTAGATGGCAAAGGGAATCCTAGGCAACATATCGCTCACTATGTGGAGACTTGCAACAATGCTAGAACTAATATCGATCTTATAGTAAAATAGTTTGTTTGTTCCTTGAAAAGTAATGTCTTCAATTGGTACACTGACTTGGAGTCTAGCTTGATCGATACTTGGAAGCAACTAGAGTGCGAGTTTCTTAACCGTTTTTACAGCACTCGTCATGTGGTTAGCATGATTAAACTCACCAATGCATATTAATGGAAGGAAGAGCTTGTCATCAATTACATTTATCAGTGGAGAAACCTTAGCCTTAATTGTAGAGATTGACTCACTAAAACTTCTGCGCTAGACATGTGCATTCAAGGGATGTATTGGAGACTACGCCATATTTTATAAGGCATTAAACCGAAGTCTTTTGAAGAATTGGCTACTTGAGCACATGATATGGAACTTGACATCGTGGTGGTTGAAAGCTTATTATTACTTATACAAGAGCCAAGGAGAAATAAGCTTGAAGGTCATAGATTTGAAAAGAGTACTGCAAAGGTCAAGGAAAAAAAATCTTTAGTAGTTAACTCGACTGTCATAAGGGTACCAACTGGAGTTAATAGGAGTGATTGGGCGACACTGGCTATTTTTCAAAAAGATGAAAGAAAGAAACTATCCCTAAAAGAGTGATAAAAAAAGAACTATACATAAAAGAGTGATAAAAAAAGGTGTATCCATTCCCCGACTCAGACATATCTAGGATGCTGGATGATTTTTTTGAGGCAAATATCATTGAGTTATCGAAGGTGAAATGCCTTGATGAAGCAAACCAAGAGAACAATCCAAACTATTGCAAATACAATCGCTTAATCAGTAATCCTGTAGTGAAGTGCTTTATGTTGAAAGATAAGATTACGAGGCTAAATGAGAATAGGGATATAGTTTTTGATGATGAAGTAGCAACCTCTAATATAACAACCATGGTCAATTTAGGACCATGCCAGTTACTCTCTACAATAAGTTTTGGCTCTTTTGAACCTATAGAGCTTGACATCATTTTGCCTTCAAGCTTCACTGCATCTTTAAGTCAAACTCCATGTATAAATCTCGCACCTCATGTTGACAACTCAAAACCTGATTCATCTGAAAATTACGATGATGAAGGATGGACTTTAGTCATGTATTGAGAAGATGAAGGAAAAGGCGCATGTAGATGACAGAGCCAACTAGAATAAGGATCTCAATGGTGAGGAAGCTAATTGATGAGCCGATACGCCAAAAGATTTAACAAAAATCCATACAAGTTAAAAATAAAAGTTTTCCAGCTCAAAGTCTAAGGAAGCCCATTACACCGAATGAGCACATGCCAATAGAGATGAGAAGGATTGAAAATGCACTTGTTGCTTGCTATCATATTGATGAAGAGAAAACTTTTATTGAACCTGTCATGAAAGAAAGTTATGATCAATCTTCAAACTTGCCTCATGTTGTATGCATAATAAAGATATCCTTCAACGACAAAGACTTGTTGCTTGGATCAAAACTCTATAATTGATCACTATTCATTAAAGGATATGTTGATGAAAAGATGGTGAATCATATCTTGGTGGATGATGGCTCGACGGTCAATATACTATCTCTTAAAACTATGAAAGAGCTGAGATTTCTATGAATGAACTCTTCCCAAGTCATCTGATGATTCAAGGTTTTAATCAAGGAGGGTAAAAAGCCACAGAAAAGATAAAGCTTGCGATACACATGAAAGATATGAAGTTCAACACACTTTTCCATGTCATAGATGCCAAAACTACTTATAATATGCTACTTGGACGACTGTGGATACATGAAAATGGTATTATCTCCTCAAGACTCCACCGATATTGTAAGTGTTCTCAAGATGGGGGCAACAAATTCCTCTTAAAATAGGATGGCCTTTATGTGGTTTAAGAAGTCTATACCAACAGAGCTTACAAAATTATCGATGTGAATGGATTAAGGATTGGGCCTATTAACAACAAATTTTTAAAAAGATATTATACTTGAAATCTGATATAACTCCTAACCTGCACAAGCTAAAATTGTGAAAGATATAAAAGAAAAACAAATTGAACTATATTATGACTTGATCATTTATTCACAAAGATATGTAGGCAACTTGAAATTCATTTTGAGCATAGTCACCAAAAAAATCCCTTAAATTTTTTTTTGAACTATGTTATAACTTGATCTTTTATCCACACAGATATGTAAGCAACTTAAAAACTACTCTAAGGTGCTGTTTGTTTACGCGGCTGTGGCTGCGTTTTAATTAAAACGCAGTTTGCAGCCGTTTGGTAAAATAAAAAATTAGTTTACTGTGTTTGGATCCCACATAATTTTAACGTTTAAAACGCAGTTAATAAAAAGCAGATAAATACTGCTTTTCATTCACTATACACGTTAATTGCACTGTTCAGTGAACAATTTAATTAACATGAACAGTGCAATTCACTGCACTGTTCACGTGAACAGTGCTTGCAAATATAGAATAAATTAAATTCACTCGCTTTGTAATATTAATTTTATATTTGATAATATTTTATCTAATTTTATTACATGCTTAAAAAATTATGAAAACGGTAATTCTTATCGAATAAATTTTATACGTAATGTAATTATAAATAGTTTAATAAAATAAAAAAAATATTTTATATAAAGTATTATTTATTTCATGATATAATATGAGTAATTAATTCTATAATAGTTAAATTTAAAATCATCAATATTAATATATATTTTTAAAAATTATTTTATAACTTTAATTTCAAAAGTTTTTTTAACCAAACACATTAAATTACTTTTTCTTTAATTTCAATTTCAACCACAGTTTTAACCAAATATTTATTTTTTCAAACCAACCTCAACTAAAAATACGTTTTACAAAACAACTTTTTTCAAACCACAACCACAACATTTACCGCAACACCAAACACACTCTAAATAGAGTCATACCATCCTTTAAAGTTATTTGAACTAATATTATTGTAGACATGGAACAAGAGGAGGGATAAACATATCCTAATATTATTGTAGACATGGAACAAGAGGGATAAACATATGTCAAAACACAATCATAGCATGAAAAATTAGGTGATAAAATACAAAAAAGATAAAATATAAACTTTATTAATAAAAAAAAATTCTATTACATAAAATAGGTATTCTCAATATAAAGTTAGAGTTACTAAAAAAAAATGATTGCAAAGCATAAAAAACCATCAACATACTATAGTTTCCAGCTATATTCTTCTAACTCTTTTTGTTTGTTCTCCAATAATGCTCTTAATTTTTTAAGAATGAATCAATTTCGCTTATCACAGAGAGTCTGTTAAATCCGGCCGAGAGAACACAATTGACTACCCAGCAGTTAAGAGGACACCTGGTAATTCGTCTGCTGTGTTGCTTGGACCGCAGCGATGAAACGATAGCCATGCTTTGTTGCCTCGGGAGGGCTTTGGAGAAGAGCATGATTCTGTACCACCAATGAAATAACAAGACCTGGGGAAGCTGTGGTTCCGTTGATGGAAGCAAATGAAATTGCAAAAGAAGGGGACGTTCGTGGTCTTAAAAGCTAGTGTTTGTGGCTGCTGCGGTTTCTTTTCACTGATATTTCCACTTGCGCTATAGGCACTACCCATTGGTGTGGAATTCATCAAAGCAAAGTTCGCGAGATGTATTGGCATTGAATTCTGGCCATAAATACTTATGTTTGAGCCGGAAACTCAACTGTCAACAGTTGATGAACTGTACGGGTTCGGGGAATAACATTTTGAATTTGCATCAGCTGCCGCTGCTAGTTCGGTACAGATTGATTCTACTGATGATTCTGCAAATGGTTGGATCTGGATGGCTGCTGCTGATTCCTCCTAATTCACTCTCACGTGGTTTATGCTGCTGATTCTGCAACTGCTTCTGGGATGAAGAGGAGCCACTAGAAATACTTGGATTTTGATGACCTTGTTGGCTTTATTGTGCCTGTATGAACGGTTGTTGTTGTCGCTGAAGCTGTGAAGGATGAAGCATTCAAGAAGAATAAAATCGATCCATTGAAAAAAAAAAGAGGCATAGCCCGAGGATGGGTTCCTTTGTAAGCTTTTGTGGCCCCAACATGTGCAGGGATTGGAATCTAGTACGCCCCATTCTGCAAAATTGCCAAGTATTGAGTTTCATTGCCAGGAAAGTTTGGGTAGTTGAAAGTCATTGTTGTAGTGCCTGTTATTGCTGATGCCATGGCATTTCTTGAAGCAGAACTTGAGCTACTTGAGGAAGCTACACTACCAACAGAAGAAGAAGGCCTCACACTGACTGGTCGGATAGAAGCTGCTGCTGCAACAACTTGTTATTGATTCATTGGGAAGATAAAAGTGGGCCCTTGCATGCAAAATATTACCATGAGCCCGAGGGGGAAGGACTTGCTGAAGAAAAATCTGCAAGGACATAGATACAGAAAATTATACAGGGACATATATCTTTCTTGTCACCGAAGCTTTAAGAGATTATACAAGGATGATTAGTGACTTGTCGCTCTTGCTATCTGAACCAGAGATTGGATTTCCAAGCCACATTCAAAGCGGAAGCACCTGAGATCAGGAGACCAAGTTGACACACTTCACAAAACAAAATGATGTTATGCACGAATGAAACAAGAAATGGGATACCTGTTACAATATTTGATGCAGGCAACACGAGTAAGATATGGGGAGTTGCTAGGAAGGGCAGTTACTGGGGCTGTGTGATGATGCTGCTTGGTAACATAGGTTTTCTTTTATAGCCACACCAGGGATCTTCTCCTGATTACGAAAAGAATCTTCATGTCTTGTGAAAGGAAGGTCGGCTACTTGCGTGAGAAAGTACAGCTTGCTGTATTACGCACAGATGTCAGACCAGGTGATGTGCTCCTGTTTGAAGACTTCAAAGCCAAGATCGAAGATCTTAACCTTTCAAATCAGGTTCCTGACATGGCTGCTTACCTTCATTCAACTCGAGTTTTAGGAATCTTTGGTTATCATGATCCTAAATATGCAATGGCTGGACAATTGACACAGAAAAGTGATGGTCACAGTTTTGGAGCAGTTCTCCTTGAGCTTCTTACTGGGAGGAAACCCAGTGATCGTACCATGCCACGTGGACAGCAGGGTCTTGCTACATGGGTCACACCTAGACCGAGTGAAGACAAAGTTAAACGATGTGTAGATCCAAAGCTGAAAGGAGAATATCCCCCTAAAAGAGTTGCCCAGTACTTGGCAGCTGCGGCAGCATTATAAGTGCAGCATGAAGCTGAGTTCCGGCCAAATATGAGCATTGTTGTCCAGGCTCTCCAACCACTTCTGAAGGCTACCGCTCCTGCTCCAAAAAAAAAAAACCAAAGAAATCATGAGTGCAGTATGAAGCTGAGTCACGCATACCTGCCAGTGGAAGCTGTGTTGAAGGTAAAGAAAGAAGAGAAGGAGCCGTGCTATTTACATGAAAAAAATTCATTAACCAATATGAGTGCACGCATATCATGAGAAGAAAGAGAAAAGGAATCAAAATCTTTAATATTTCATAGCTCATTAATTTCTAGCCGGAATTATAAAGGGATTGCATTGCTGAAATTCATAATAATAAGATATTCAAAACAAGATGTTTCAATGAACACTACTAGTAAAAGAAAAAAAAAAAATTCTTGTAAGCTAGAGTGTTGGTTATCATTCAGGTATAAAGATAAATTTAGTTTAGTTCTGAATATAAAACAGTTTTAAATGGGATATTGAAGTTAGATATTCTATCATTTGATTTGATAAATTTCAATTGAGATTGGTCCATAAATTTTTAAATTTAATAATTATATTTTAATTTCACAATAAGATTTATCCATTTATAGAGAAAATCTAATATAATTAAATTAAATTTTAGTTGAAAATATAAAACCTTTTCAATCATATTTTTTGAGACATGCCCACTTGTTTCGAAAGTAAGTAAACTTGTATCGAGGGGGAATCTGTAAAAAAACAAATTTTCTACCAATCAAATTTTACCATGTGCTATTTTAATTTTTTAAAAAGAAAGAATAAAATAAAATATGAATAAATAACATGAAAAATAAATGAACTTTCATATATTTCTTGGTCAATAAAAGATTGACACTTGGGATAAGATATTTAAGATATCTTGTTATAAATACAAGATCTTGTCATAAATGCAAGATCCCGTCAATAAATATCAACCAATAAAATTATACCATGTGGCATTAAAAAATGACCTGAGAGCCCTTGTAGATCTCTATAAATAGAAGGCCTCAATCTAGAGAAAAGAAAAAGAATTTTGGAAGATACAAATTTCTTTCAAAATAACCTCTTCAAGCAAGGAAATTCTCCCCCTCTTTAAGCATGGAAGCTCTCTCAAAAAATTCTTAAGCCTCTTTAATTTATGCTTGAAATTTACAAAGAACAAAGCTATGTTAGATCAAGCCTAAACACCCCATAAGAGTTCTTCAACAACACTTTGAAGACAAATCAAAGATATTCTTCAAAGCATCAAATCACCAAATCTTGCTAAGATCTGTTGGATCAAGCCTAAACGCCCCATAAGAGTTCTTTGACAACACTTTGAAAATGAATCAAATGTATTCTTCAAAGCATCAAATCATCAAATCTCGCTTTGCGATACATGCTTAAATTCATGTTCTTGCAAAGCACAAATCTTGGCTTGATCAAATAAATCAAGTCACCATATATCAAATTCAAGGAAAGAATTAGAGAATTGTCTTTTTCTTTTGAAATGATACTTTAGATAAAGATTGTATCCGGTTATATATTTAATAAAATCATATATTTGTACACGTGTGTTTGTTTAATTTCGGGTGCTCAAAATTGTGTTTACACTCCGGTGACCAATTCTTTCTTCTTCATTTTTTTACTTATTTATTAGCTTCTCTCTTTCTCTCTCATGTCATATCAACTAATCTTTTCTTTTATTTTTAGCCATTGGATCTTGAATCTCATTTTCTGATCATTGAATTTTTATAAAATTTTGGATTAATTTTGTATATGTTAATTAATTTAAATGAGGTATGACTCTCGAAACAATTACTATTTATAATAATGGTTATGACTTATATTATTTTTTCAAAATCTTTAATAAATAGTAAAAGACAGGAGACTTTGATGTATTTTTAGATAATGACCAAACTAAAAAGCCTCCAACATGACAGGAGACTTTGATGTATTTTTAGATAAAGACCAAACTAAAAAGCCTCCAACATCAGAGGGTATAGGGTATAATAACTTTGAAGGATGAGATTATTTAAGGAGTGTTTGATGGTATGATAATGATTATTTTTTAAAATATTTTTTATTTAAAAATATATCAGAATAATATTTTATTATTTTTTTAAAAATATTTTTGACATCAGTACATTAAAACAATATAAAAATAATAAAAAATATTAATTTAAAGTAAAAAATAATTTTTTTAAAATTTTTTTCAAAAAAAACTTTTAAAATAAAAAATAAATATGCCACGTCAAGATCCCCAATGAATGAAGGTGTGGTTGTGTCGAAAGGTGTCTCTCTATTTTTATTTATTTATCGTATAATCATTATCGCAGTCCCGAGCTAAAAAGAAAAGAAAAGAAAAGAAAAAAAAAGCAGGAGAAAGGCAGTTAGTCAGCAGGTGGGAAAGGAAAGCGTAAAGCTTTGCTGAATTAGTGAGGGAAAACGAACTCTTGACTTTGGAGGAATCCAAATTTTTGGCGTTGCCACCCTGAAACCCTCCCCCTCCTCCCAATTTACACATTAAAAAAGCGCGCGCCTCTTCATTCATTGGCTACGCTCAGAATTCAAACCACCCCAAAAGGCCCCCTCCCTCCATCTATGGAAAACCTAAATAAAAAAAACTACTTTAAAATTTTCACCCCTCCCGCCCACGCTCTCCATCCATCCATGAAAGCCAAAAACCAAAATAATATCTATGAAAACAGTTTGCCAAAATCAAAACACTGCTATCATTTTCCCACTTCAAAATTTCACCTCCCATTTCCCCTCCAAAGTGCCACCATTATTATATATACCTATTCTTGCCCCTCCCATCTCATCACCACCTCTTCCTCCCCACTCTCTCTCACGCTATCTCTTGCAATGGCTGTCCTCTTTCATAGCCAGTATGACAACAAGGAGAACGCGCCCCCTTTCTTTCCAAAGCAAGATGCTTTATTAGTTGCTAAATCTAAGTCTCCACTCCCTACAAGCAACAAAAGAAGAGTCAGGAGACCGCTTGAGGACATTACGAACCTCTTGAATCAAGAAATCTTTCTGAGGTCAGTTCTTGATGATAGGATTCGTTTTTTACAGTCACTTCCTTCAGCTTCCAGACTGAGATGTGTAAAGAGGAGAGCTGAAGATGGTGTTGACCCGTCCTGCAAGAAGACCCAGTTGCTGCATCCAAGCAAAAATTTTAGATAGCTCTATTAATTCCACCGTCTAGACAGTCATTCTGCTTGATTGATGGTCCATTGAATCTTGCTTTCGTTTCTTCTTTTTGTGGTAAAGAATTAGATGGGTGAACCCCAATTCCAAAAGCAAAAATATATATACAAATTTGATGTCAATCAATGGAAGCTCCCCAATTTATTGCATTGGATTTATCAAACCTTCCGTTATTTTGGAGTCTTGTTTGATTCGCTTGGTATTAAGAATACAATAAGAGGAGGATTTGGATTTCAATGCCAAACAGGATTCACCTTCAAATCTTCTTTACTATAGGAAATCTAATATCTAAACAATTCCGTTAATTCTAAAAAAGAAAGCAGTTCTCATGTCTTTCTCATTTATGTGTCAATACCCAAGATGACCTGCGAATTCTTGTTTTCTCTTCACCTTTTACTCTAATTGTCCTTGGAATAGAGGTTCTTGCCAGCTTCGGCTGCCACAATCTTAGAACTGGATGCCCATAAAAGGGAGATTAAAATTATAACAAATGACCATAGTTGTGAAATCTGTCTGGCAGGTAGATCCATTGAAATGTGAAATTGGGGTTTAGTTTGGGCTGAATTTTTTATTTTCTTAAAAAACTTTGAAATGATATCATTTTAGAGGGTTTTCTTAATAAAAAAAGTTATGATCGACTAGATTAACCCGGTAGATCTTGAGGAGTCTTGAGATGGGTCAGCCTCTAAATCGGGTTTTTTAATTATGCAAATGACCACCTCCAATCAATTTATCTGGCTGCTTCTGACTTTTACGTAAAATCATATACTGGTTATGAACATAATTGAAGACATTAATTGAGCTATTTCTTTTTTCCTGTTCAATTTTTTTTCCTGGTTCATATAAGAAAATGTATGAGCTTGTCAGCTAACTCGGAACAAAGGCATAGGCTATCCATACTTTAGGTTGGAATCATAGGTCAACTTACCTGGGAATGATCTAAATAGTCAGCCAGCTTTGCGCAGAATTCTCTGGTAAGCAAGCACGTTAATAGCTGCAGAGATTCATATACATCAAACTAAAGCTAGTGTCATAGCACGGTACCTGTTAATTTGCTTTATGTTACAAGGAAACATTTGGTGACAATCGATTTCATCATGGTCCAAATGTAAAGCAGTTGATCAGCTTTAATTTCTTTGGGCAGAAACGAAATTAGGCATTCATAAGATATGCATGGTGGCGGTGCCGGCCGGCCATGAGTGGGTTCATTCTTAATTCTTGATGGAGTATATTGAACAGAATATACAAACTAAAAAATTACCAAGTCATGACCTCCTTCATTTTCTTTCATACCACATGATGCACATGTTAGTAGGTGCAATAGAGATCACTTGTTGATGCTGAGGAGTTGAAACAAAGAGATTGGTACAAGGATGTTTTCTCTCGCGACAAAAAAAGTCCTGACTGGCACTGGCACATTGTTAGAACCGAACTGGTCGGTAATTCTTTTAGCAATCAGAAAAATTTAAAGGAGTCACAGCCATATATATATCACCACTAAAAACACAATAGAATGTGATGACTTCCACCCACTTTGATTATTATATGAAAAGGGATCGCTGCTGATCTCTATATATTTCATCCTCCTCATTTGTTTCTCTGCAAAACAAGCTCAATAAATTTTCTGAGAGAATAAGAAAAATGGCTAGCTTGAGATGTTATCTGTGCGTCCTGCTAATATTGCTGTCATTTGCACAATCCGAGGCCCGCCCCCTTGATCCATCTGTTGTACGGAGGAACCTGATCAGGACAATTCGAGCCCTGGGCGAGAGTGAAGCTGTCGGTGATCAATATGCAAATAAACGAGTGAGTCCTGGCGGACCTGATGCTAAACACCACTAAAAAGCCAGCAGTCGAGATTTTCTATGAAAGTCAGGGGAATTGGCTATAGAAGGTCAATGCTTGTCACTGTAGCTACTATCGATAAGATTAAGTATATTATATAAATAAAGTTACCCTGCTTTTCTTCTAATATGGTGCACATGCTTTTGAGAAAATGTATTCAGATTAATCCTTTTTCAGAGTTTTTGTTTTTGTATTATTATTATTATCATCATCTTATCATCAACAACGTAAAAAAATCATTCGAAAATATAAAAAAAATCAAATTTATGCTTTGACAATTCAAATACATTTTGAAAATCACTTTTAGATAAAACATACCATGTCCCAAACACCGCTTTAAGTGGGTCTTTTCCACTTGGCTTAAATCCATATTTTGTTGCAATGCATAACAGTTCATTCATTCCGGCGGAAGAAAATATTGTGATCACTCTCTAGTCTCTACAAGGCACTCACCGTGTTAGTAACTATCTCTTAGATAAGCTGGATAACATTTCATGTTTCAACAACGACAAGCTGGATCACTTCTACTCCATAACACATCGCATAAGTATAAAAAGTTTGCAGCCTTTATTGTGCCTTTTACGCATGAATTTGCGAGAATAGGATTACGAGAAAGCAAGGACTCTTGCATCTGCTCAGCCCCAGAAGCATCTTTTGCGGTTTTTCTTTCCATTTTCTGAAATGTGGCTGCCATTTTGCGTGCTTAGAATATATATTTCGGTTTATTGGATAGACTTCATCAAGGGAGGATTTATTTTTTATTGAAGAAGGGAAGAGATCAAATAAGAAGAAAAGGATAAAAGAAACCAAACACCTGTGATCAAATAAGAAGAGAAGGTTAAAAGAAACCAAACACCTGTGTCCATTGTAAATAAAGATGGCTGTAATTCACAGCATTCTATTCTTTACCCCACAGGCAGCAAGTTTGCCACACTTTCATCCACTGACAACACAAACAATTCATAATGCTTATGGTTCAAGCACCGTCAACACATATTCTTGAAGCCGTAGGGCACACTGCCATTGTTGCTAAAGTCACTTTTCAGAATGATTTTCTTTATACTAAAATGCAGTCAAATTCCCTGTTGCACTTTTTTTTTTTTTTTTTTAAAGAAGTGAGCAGAATAAACAATAGCAGAGCACTCCGTCTTCGGGACCTTGTGCTGTGTAACGCTTCCAAAGCATTGAGGATTATGTATATGGATTTCCTTGTCTTATTCTCTTGGATTGTTTTGCTCTCTTTTATGTATTCTGCATATATAAGATATACAACCAGCAAAGTCACTAGTTAGAACTAATGCATCCCCAATTAACAAGATAAAGTCAAAGGAATTAAAAAGATAAAATTAACGAAAAAGCCCAAAACAAAAACCCTAGCCACAATGTTTTTTTTTTTAATAAAATTATTCTGTCAATATCTGCCTTAGAAAAAAGCTAACAATAATTTAAATATGTTTATCACCAACCTTAATTAAAAAAATAAAAATAAAAATAAAAATAAATCATAATTAGATTGCAAAATTAATGAGAAAAATACTAAAACTTAAAAAAGCATCTTCCTAGAACTAATTTGAAGGCCTTCGCGATCTTAACTAGTTACAACGAGCCAACATTCTATAGAAACTCATGGTAAAACTTGAGTAGGATCTAATTGTTGTATAAAAAAATATGTATGTCTTCATCAAATAGGTCGTTCGACTTGATCAAATATCTTTTTAAGTTTGGATCTATCCATATAGTATATAAATGTGTCTAGTAAGCTTTACATGTGGTCCAATTATAACATATCTATTTCTGACTTTATAGGTACTCTGAACCTATTACATTAATCTTCTTAAATTAAAAAGAACTCGTCCTTAAGTTTCAATCATCCATTAAACAATTAAACAAATGTTTCACATTAAAAAAACATTAGAGATCTTTAAAAGACTAGTAGAAGGTTATATGCATTGTCATTGATCTTCCATGATACCTAATATGGATCAATCTTCCTCTTTTGAAGCTTGTAGACTCCCAACAAGAATCAATAACAAGTAAGTACTACCCATACTAAGTCATTAACCATAAAAGTGATATTTTTATGATGATTCTCACCTCAAGTCTGGTCTAGTATCTAGAATTATTTCTAGAAATCCTTTACTTGACTTAATCATGCACTCCTATAAGATAATCTACCATGTCTTTAGCTTGGACACTTAGAGAATCAAAATGAAGAAAAGACACTAACTCAAGCACACCATATGTATTTTTCCCATACACGATCTCAAAAGGGCTCCATTACAACAAGACAAGGTCCTAATATTTTGGTTTGTTTTCCACTTCATAAAAGATTTTCTAAACTTTGATTCAATATTGTTATCTATCATTCATTTAAGGATAATAAGCATTATTAAAATCCAATTTAGTTCTAAACTCTTTGAAAAGTTGCTTACAAATCTAGTATCTTGATGAGAGATCATAGACTTAGGAAATCCATGTAAATGAACCACCTTGTTAAAGTAAATATAGTTAATTTAAGAAGCATCCATGGTCTTTTTATAAGAAAAAAATATGTTTTTTTTTAAAAACCTACCTACCATTATCAGGATAGATATCATAGTAAAACATTGATATCCATCTCTTCACAAATCCTAACACATGACCTGATAGGTTAGACCAATAATAATAAGATAATACCAAGGTCAATAGCTTGTAATGCTTGAAGTGACCATTATATTGTTATAACTCATAAATAATATACTCTTGAGGGAATAATTAAGAAAATAAAATTTCACACCATAAAACATGTAACCATTAACAAGCACTCAATCACCTAACTTATCATCAACAACTAACTCAAAATAAATGTCTATAGGATGGATTTTCTGGATATAACTCCTAAAAGTTATCAAACTCCATATCCTTAATACTTTTGGTGCCGATGAGAATGACCTACCTACTTAGTGCATCAAATACCTTGTTTGAAGAACTAGATTGGTGCCTTAAGAAAAAAGTAAAATCTTAAATATAAGACACCTATTTGGTATGTTAGTGACTCAACTTTCATTGGACATTAATGTATTTTAAATCCTTATGATTAGTAATGAGCATGAATTCATATACTAGGTAGTGTCGCTAATGCATTAATGATAGAACAAGGCATAGAACTTCAGTCATATATGAAGTAATTCTTCTTGGAACTCATATTTTTCTTATTGAAAACACCATGAGACAACCTTCTTAACTAAGGACACCTCTAATATTCAAATCCAAGGCATCATAATTTGCCCAACCGAAAGTTGGCTTTTATTTTTTCTATCTATTAGAAAGTATATTCTTTAATAAACTATATAATAGATGCAATCAAGAAATTAAAATTATGGATGATTTCATGTGTTATCTTTTCAATAGGTTAGATCTAATCTAGTTGACAAATGTCTTATACGAGAGGTAGCCCTAGAGCAACTCTTTTAGAATTAGGTCTATAAATTCAATCAATACCTCTCAAACCTTTATGAGACTATTGTCAACCATATTAAACAAACTACTCTACAATATTAAAGCAAAAACCACCCTTTTATTCTTTAACTCCTCCAAAAACCAAGACATAAATAACAATCTCTTTCTTTTATATGGCTCAGCCATAAAACTACCCATATTTGCTTAGCATCAAGCCATATATTTTGCTTTAATATTAAAGGTGTATATGTTGTATCGCTTGTTGTGAACTACACTCCTATCATACTATCAAGACCTCTTTAACAATATATGACGCACATATATTGGTGCTACATCACACCAAATATTATCGTTAAATGTTTTGTCAATGAAAAATAAACTAAATATTATTTATATATGATTACCTTGCCTTCTTACTTTAACCAAGTTAGATTGTAGGCTTCGGAAAATTATCTTTTTTAAGCTTTAATTTTTTTTAAGCTTTAATTTCTTAATTGCATGTATTGACACCAAATTCTCATACCATTTTAGATGATCATGTTACACACCTTCTTTATAATCATGCATCTCATATAAAAGATGTTAGCGCGCAACCAATCTTTACCCAAATAATCCTTGAGAGTGAGCAAACTCTTTTGGATGACTAAGGTTGTACAACAATCAACATATAAAATCTCTCTAACCCTCACCATTATATACAAGCTATTTAGAGGCTTCATTTTCCTTTTTAGTCTTATCTTCTATTAATATATTCTTGCTTGAACGACTTATCAACTTATAACACTCATTAACATAATGCCCATGCTTCTCATACTTGTAACATCAAATCACAAGCCAAAAAACTTGATTTAAGGTTTGTTGAGGAGTAGATTCACTACCAAAAAATTGGAAAAAAGAAATGAAAATTTTGATGAGAATATTACATCATGGTTTACCACTGGAAAATGCAACAAAAATTTTTTTTATAGTAATTTTAGATAGAAATGAAAATGGAATAGAAAAATGATGAGAATATTACATCATGGTTTACCACTGGAAAATGCAACAAAATTTTTTTTTAATTCATTTGGCATTTTTGACATGTCAAATCACTAATAAAAATACCAATAAAAAATATATTTGTAATTTTAAGATATTTTAAAACTCAACTATAGACTCTTTACAACATATTTTCCTCTTTATCTATCAAAACAAAAAACCAAAACCCTTTCTCTTCCGAAACTTGATAGCCACCTCCACTAATCCAGCCATGACAACTTGCTGGAGTCGATGCAACAACTATCCTAAGACCTAAGCTTCCCTCCATTAGTTCCATTTTTTTTTTTGTCAAGGTTCACTCTAAGAAGCCATCCATTTCTATTTTAACCAATGTATGTCTTAAGTTCACTTATTGAGATTTATTTGCATTATTTATAATTTACTTGTTTATTTAAGTTTTTTACTTGTTTTATAATGATAATTTTGTTGTATTAATTTAGAACTTTTATTTTACAATTTATTTTAGAATTGAGTAAATGAATTTATTTTGTCACTTGTTAAAGTTAAGTGTGATTTTGTAATTTAGGTGTGTTAGAATTGAAGAAATGATGGGTAATTCAATGGGTACCTTTTTTTTTTCCTATCAATTTAAGGTTTTGATTTTGTGTAGAATTGATAATAATTAAAGGTTATTTTTGGTTAAATAAATTTAAATTGAAGAAATAATGGATACTTAGTTGGATCTCAATTGATTTTAGTCAATTTACAATTTCTTTTTATAATTTAGATATTCAATTCATTTAGAATTGATAATAACTAGAAATAATGGTTAAATGAATTTATTTTGTCACTTGTTAAAGTTAAGTGTGATTTTGTAATTTAGGTGTGTTACAATTGAAGAAATGATGGGTAATTCAATGGGTACCTTTTTTTTTCCTATCAATTTAAGGTTTTGATTTTGTGTAGAATTGATAATAATTAAAGGTTATTTTTGGTTAAATAAGTTTAAATTGAAGAAATAATGGATACTTAGTTGGATCTCAATTGATTTTAGTCAATTTACAATTTCTTTTTATAATTTAGATAAAATTAAATTCATTTATAATTGATAATAACTAGGATATTAATTGATATTATTTATTCTTTAATTGAATAAATAATGGGTAGTTAGTTGGGTTGCAATTATTATTTTTAATCAATTTTATGGTTTAGTTGAAAATTTAGAGAAAATTAAATTTGTGTGGAATTGATAACAATTAAGGTTAAATATGTTTCAACTTATGAAGTGATCGATAGTTATTAAATTATAAATTATATATTTCTAATTGGAGGAATTGAGTTACTTTGGAACTAAAAAAATAATAGGTTATTAAGTTGTTATTTTAAATTATTAGTTGATTTATGTAGGTTAATTGTGATTCATTTTTAATAAATAGTTGAATTTGTTACTAGTATATTTTATTATCATTTTAGTATGAGTAAGATATTTGTTGATGCTTTATAATGTACTATATGTTTTTTCTAATTTATATTCATCATTTCCTTTTAGTAACCATATTTATTTTTTAAAAGTCCAAGTCCAAGTTTAAAAAGAGCGATCTTACTTCTCAAGTGGTTGTGTTCATAATTGTGCTATGAATTTAGAGGATGATTATCAAGAGGCATTTAATAAAGAAGTTAATGACCAAGACTTGACCATTTAGGTTAATAGATTGGCTAACCCTTCATTGATAGAGTCCATTTGAAGAAAATAGATATCATAATGAAAGGACGATCTCTCAAAGTAATTATTTTGTCTCATGATATTATTTGTTTTTATTGAGTTACTTCAAGTTTTACAATTATATGAAAATGACTTTATTGAATTAATTTTTAAGTTTAACAATGTTGAAGCTACTCGTTTCATCACATTTATGATGAAGTAATCATTTACAAAAACTATTTTTTCAAAAGAGAAAATGTTCATTGTAAGTGTTTAAATAGTTATCATTAGTTTAAAATTGTTTATTTGCATGAATAATATGAAATATAATTGAGTTTTCAAACTTGATTTTTTTTTTATAATAGAGATATAACACCAAATTGCTTGAGAAACTTGGAGAAGATACTTTAAACCCCGTTCCCCATGATCCTTAAGTGTGGTTGAAGGCTACTGTAAGTGATAGACCTGATATGAATTGAGTTTATGGCTTGCTTATGGCATCAACTTGAGAACTAAAGGAGGGTCATGCTGTTTCAACTTTAGGTATATTATATGTTAATCCAAATTATTTTTTTTACAGGAATTTGATGAGATTATACATAAAAAGATTTAGGAACAAGTGGTTATTGAGTTAGATAAAATGAGTGTGTAACTCCTAGAACTAGATATAATGTACTAGGCTTAACTAAGTGCAACTATAGGTGTACCTTTTTCTCCCTCTCTTACTTGATCTTCCACTTTAGCATGTTTTCCTCCCCTCCACCCCCACCATCATCACCTATGATGTAATATACTGAACATACTTTACCTTGTTAATTTGATTGTATTTCAGTTGGAATTTTAATGGTTTCCATCCAGGTATATCCTATTTTTCATTTCAACATTTTTTTAATGTTTACGTATAAAATTTTATCTATCTTATTTTTTGCACCATTTATATGAATATACTACTTAAATTAATCTTCCAACTATGAAAACCCATAGATCTACATAATCTAATAATAATCTAATGGTAGTTGCTGTGATTTTTGTTATGGTTGTGATTTGTGTGAGAAATTGTTGGATTAAGGAGATCATAACAACCCTAAACAAAAAAATAAAAATAAAATAAAACTTTGATAAAAAGGAAATTCCGTCAACTTTTTTATTGGGAATTCAACCTTTTTAATTTTTTTTATTCCATTGGAAATTTCCAATTTTGATAGAATAGTTGACAAAAATAGGGCGATAAAAGATGAAAACCCTGACAAGTTACAGGATTTGCATGTAATTGAAATGGAGGAAGTGAGATTTCACCTTCTTATATAATCTTTTAGGTTTGCCTTGCCTGTCACATATTTGTTTCAACTGCCGCCACCACATAAAAATAACCCCTTTAACTTGATGTTGATTAGTTTCACCTTCATGTATTTGGAGATCCTCCAATTCTCAAAGATCCTTCATCCAACCAATTAGTGAATCCCTTAGCTTATAGGGTTTCTATAATCTCGAAGAGTTTTATTAAAAAAGCTTAAGTATCTTTGGTGACCATTTTGATCAAGAGTTTTTCCTTACCATCATTGAGATGTGATCACCGTTCTCATAATCCTCTAGATCCTGATCCATCAAATGACAAGCCAACTCTATAACATGTTTTCACAAATCCCCAATCACTAGTTTGTTAACCTTTCATTTTTAGAGTAAAACCTCTTTGTTTGGAAATGTTCCCCTACAACATGATGACGTCCTGCTCTACAACCTCTGGCCATGGTAATTCAATAACTTAATAGAAAAACCTACCAAGAGTGTTGAGCTATTATACTAACTAACACAACTTAAACTAACTAGACTAGAAGACAATTTACAAAAAAGACCAAAATAGAAACATTAGCTGCATTGTTATTTGTTAATAAATTATGCCAATCTCTGCCTTAAAATGGCTTACAATAATTTAAATAGTTTTATAACCAACCTTAAATAAAAAGGCAGATGAAATCCTACTCATACAACAAAATTAAAAAGGAAAAAAACTAAAATAGGAAAAAAAAAGAGGCATTTTCTAGGCTTTATTTAAAAGTCTTCTCAATTTGGATGGTCTATAGAAACTTTTGCTAAAATTTAAACATAATATAATAATATAATGATCAGATAAAAAATTATTTATGTTTTTGTAGACATGTCATTTGCATGACCATACGTCTTTTGTGCTTGGAACTGTTTATTTTATCTATAAATATACTGGGCTTTTTACACGGTATCTGATTTGTTTTTGACTGTCCATAACCTCTAAAGGCTCCCACATCAAGAACCTCTGACACTTCATGAAAATTAGAAGTGGGACTTTATTATAGAATCTATTCTGTATAACAAATATTTATTATAGTTATGATTTTATGTTGTAATATCTATAATTATTATTGTATAAAACACACACACATATACAGAAAAAGTTGGCTAATCAGTATTTAATTATTCTCAATTGCCTTGTATATTAGCCTCAATTCTTCATCTCAACGCCTTCGTTTTTTAAATTAACTTAATTTCATCAAGAAAAGCTAGATAAAGTTTTAATCACTAGCCCCAAGCCTCAAAAGTATGAAATGAATTGTTATCACTACGTGGAGTCGAAGAATTCCACAACTAAGGATCATAGCAGTTCTCAATATATCATATTCGCTATTGAGAAAAAGTAACGCTGCAATGGCATGGGAAGTTAACAAGTGAATTCTAACGCTGCAAGCGCACGGGGAGTTAACAAGTGAATTCTGACATGGTTTGAGAATTATCATTGGTTTGGCTAAAGCATTTGAACATTCATGATTCATGCCTGAAAGTCTCTGTCAATGTAGATTGCATGGATTCATATCAATTAGAACGCAAGACAAACAAAAAAGATCGAATTTGTTTGGAAGCTATTATGACAAATCTAAGCATACGAATCTAAAATTTTGTTTTGAGCTTCAGATTGGAACAAAGGCAAGTGGCTAGGGAGATTTTCCAAGGAAGCTTAAATGCGCACGTCGCTTTCGTGCCCTACGCAGAAAGGAGGAATGCCTTTTAAGGAGTAAGCTTTTTAACTGCCAAATTGCGATATCTGCTCATAGCCCTTTGACACAGGTGTTAGACCTGACTAGATGATCACACTTCAGATGCATCTATGGCTAAAAAGTTCAACTCCAGATTGGATTATACGAGGAATTGGAAATGATCTATCCGATTCTTAACTTCGTGCTGTAATAAATAGGCGTAATGGAGTCCTTATACTTGATCATAGATTCGTCAGTCTTCTTGTTAAGCATCATACCAGAAGAAAACAAAAGTTTAAAGAAATGTTACTATAGCCACAACTATAATATGACAAGAAGGAAAAGTAGAAAAAGTTAAAACATAGATTGTTTGTTTACTTCTACTAGAATTATTTCAAGAATTATATGTTAGAATTTGAAATTAAGAAATTACGGTTAATGAGTATATTTGAGTCCAAGAAATAAATATGAGGTATATTCATATTTTGGGTTAATACACCACCCGAAAATTAGAAAAAGTCTATGGAATATTCCATCGATGTTAAGAAAAAACTTATTTAGGCAACTACTATATTGAAGAAATTGCTGATGGAAGCATGTCGTCCAAAATATGCTTGCTGGGGATTTGTATTTCTTCATTGATTTTGTCGACAACTTCTTTTTTTGATGGCTGAATTATTCAGCCCCAAAAATTAGATTTTGCCTCTCATTTTCCATAGATAACTCTATCGGCAACGTTATTAACCGACAAAATATTCCATCATATAATCTGTCAGAAATGCAAATTAATTACTGATAAAATATTTCATTTCCTATTCCGTAAAAAAATATTCTATCGCCTATTCTATCAGAATGTGAGTAACCATTTCTAATGAAATCTTCTATCGGAAATTTCAAAACCGTATGTAACATTTCGATATAATGTGACCTAACATTGTTCACGAAATAGTTAATTCTATCAGCATTTTCTTCATACTTTTTTTTTTTTGGGTTGTTTAGTTGTTATAATCCCATGATGCATTTGGGATTATAATGGTAGAAAACTCATAATAATAACAATAACAATAAAAATCTGATGCATTTGGGATTATAATGGTAGAAAAATAACAATAACAATAAAAATTTATTTGACAATAATTATATTAAATTGAATTCCATGAACAAAATTATATTCTATAAACAAAAATTATATTAAAATGAATTCAATACAAAAAAATAAAACAAATTAAAATATTTAAGAGCCTTAGGAGTGGGAGAAAAATACAAAGCCAAATATGCATGAATTTTCTTCTTGTTTGGCTTCTACTCTTATTTCTTCCTTAAATGGTGCCTTCATTTCAGTTATTTATTCCCGAACCCTATCTCATACCATCTCATCAATGATCCATGATGTTAGGCTTAGGCCAAAATGTTATATGCGTGTCATTAAAATAGAATGATCTATCCTTATATCTTCGATCAATGTTATAAACTATGTTGCATGTATGCTGCGTCGCGACAATCGTCCACCTTCCATAGAAAGATGGAATATGATGTGTTTTCGATAAAATATGGTGAGACAAGGAATTCTTATCTCTTATCAGTGAAAAATTAGAATGGAAGTTGCCATTTAGTATTCTAGTTACTAGGAACCCTAACTAGTCTCAAAAATCGAGTACGGAAACTGGTTGCGTAAAGGGAAGATATTATCACCCAAAATATTCTCTACCTAAGGTAGGCTACATTGTTTTGTCTATTAAAATCTAAAGTCGTGTTGTTTTTTTTTTTTTAAAAATTGTTGGTCTGTCTAAGGTTCAAAACAAGTCTTCCTTAATAAGGAGGTTCTTATCTTAAAGCAGTAAAACCTAATCGTTCTATTATCCAAAAAAAGAATTAAATATCCAGAATACGCATTACGTGTAATGTCATGTCCCGAATACTAAGAAACAAAACAAAATAAAAATTTTATTGTTTTTTGAAATTTTGGCCAATGTTCTCTTGACTTTAATAAACTGGTCATTAAAGCTAAAATATATGCTACAATATTGTTTTCGGTGTATGAAAAATACAATATGATTTTTTTTATAAGTTTGAGATACTTGGCCGTATGCACAATTTTTTTTTTTTTTTAGTTTTTTTGTATTTTTGAAATTTTTGACGAAAATCATGTATTTTGATATCGCGTTTGTATTTTTACAACATAAAATACTATCCGTTTAATCAAAATGACATACAAATTATGCAGAAAAATTTGTCAAATTTCTGAAACAAATATTTTTGAATTTTTCTTTTTTTTTTCTCTTTTTTAAAAAAAACTGAACTGAGCTTTAGCCTATCCTTTTTGGGCTAGGTCGGATCTAGCCCATCTACTATGGGCTGGGCTAATGTCCCACACCAAGCTTAATCGGGCTGGTTACTATGCATCAGCACAATAAGAAAATAAATGGTAGGAGGAGGCTTACCTGGAGCGATGGCGTTGCCGGTGGTTCTCTATGGCCGGCGGTGGTTGGCAATGGTCCTTTTTCTTCCCCTATTTTATTTCTTCCATCATTGTCTTTTGTTTCTTCTTTTTCTTTCCTTTTCTTCTCATCTTCTTTTCTTTCTCTCGTTCTACCCCTCTCTCTCGATTTCGATAGTTTCTCTCTTCCTCTTCCTCTCTCGATTTCGATTTGTTTTTCCTCATCTTCTCCTGTTTTTGTATAGGCAAAAACAGGGGAGGGAGACGTGCTGCCGCCCCAAACCCCCCAAGGGGTATGTCCCCTTCCTTCTTCCACCACGTGGCAAGCAAGTAGGTTGTCGACGTCTTTTTGAGTGAGAGTTGGCGATGGAACAGAATAAAAATCTTATTCTTCTTCCCCTGCTTCGTGTGTCCAGGGGAAGAAGAAGACATACGTGCCATTTAAAACGACATCATTTGAGCTTCCTTTTTTTTTTTGTAAGTGAACAGTGCATGAAACGTCATCGTTTCATTTAAATGAAAAGGCAGCAAAAACATTTCAATTTTCATATTGGTCCTCAATTTGTAATTGTTTCAATCAAGTCCTAAATTACAATTTTGATCTAAAAATCAATGCAATTGTATCCCTGTCAAAAATCTAACAGCGGCCCTGAAGTTGGCTGCCTTTTCCACTTTGGTCCTTGGTCTTAAATGTATATAATTTGACCATCAATTAATCAACAAACTTCTAATTTCTTCATTTGGGCCCCTGATCCGGTTTTAATTAGAATCTCTCTATTTACGTGCCTTTTTCATTTTGACCATTGTTTTCGGACTTCTTCAATTAAGTCCCTAATTGGCCATCAAACTTTAATATTTATGTAATTAAGCCCCTGATTTGACCAAATTAACTTCTAAAAATTATAATTTGCCCCCAGAACTTTAATTTCTTCAAATTAAAACTCAAATTGACTCCAAAATCAATTTTTCTTGCAATCAAACTCTCTATAAATTCAATTAAACCTTCAATAAAATTTAATTGAGTCCATAAACATCTGATTTTGGACTTTTCTTTACTTAAATTGAATTTTCATTATCAATAGGGCTGTTATCAATTAATAAAATATTGTCAAATTTTAATCTTTGTATTTTTAAACCTTCTCAATCAATTTTTATCCATTTTTTGGGCGTGTTGACATCCTTTTTTCACTATTTATATTTTTTGATAATATTTTTTGTATTTTCTTATTCTTCATGCAAGGGGGCCCAAAAATGGGTTATGACAAACTAAATTTCTATTGGGTCCGTCAATTGCTCTAGCATCCAATCACAATTAAAGATCACGAGGAGGATGAATGGAAGCATCTTAGCCATGTTTAGCAACCATTCTAGAGTTATATGTCTTCTACAAGAAAAAAAGAAGTCAAAATCCTTAATTTATATTGAAGTTGAGAATAAATATTAATTTTAATTAAAATAATTACAAAAAGACTTGCAACAAATGCTTTTGCTATACTATCAACAAAGTTTTTCACCCCTTTCTTATATTTTCTTATATGAGTTTCATCATATAACTTTATTGGAATTGGTTTGTGTCGAAGCTGTTTTTTCTACAAAATAAATAGTATCTAAAAAAGTCTCATAAATAAAGGTTAATTTAATATATAAATAATTAAATAAATATGTAACAACAAGCACTTATGAGGCACCTTACATGGTTCACAAAGGGAAGCGCTGTCCTAGAGTGCTTGCTTACTAAACCATAAGTTTTTTTATTGTTGTTTTGAGAACCAGATCATGAGCGCCTTATAAGTCCATCTAATACCATAAATTATAGAACTTAACCCAATTATCCTCTATGATGTGTTCAATCTATAATATTTCCACAATGTTATATCAATAGGTGGAACGTTGATAAATATCTATCCCTTTAGAACAAGCCCAAGTTGATGCGAACAACACTTTTGCCTTACTATTTGTGTTGTTAAAATTCTTAATAAATGTCTGATGTTCATCTACTTTAAACTTTCCATGAATATATAATATATATTTTCCTTGTATCTAATTGAAATTTGTCTCAAGGGTGGTTTTGCATTTGAATGACCCTTTAACTACTTGTAGATATGATGTTGACTTTGTTTTTGCTAGTGTTGCATTTTACACTGTTAAAAAAATAATATTAGATTTATTGGTTGGTTGTTACAATCCATCTCATAATGGTTCATCATGTATGTTGTTGGAACTAAAAGTTGTCTCAACCATCATTTCTAACTTGATTTCATAAAAAAAAAAAAATAGGGTTCTTTGTGTTCAAACCAGCATAAATATTTCTCGATGAATATTTTTTTAAGTAGATGCATCATCATAACATCTTTATGGTAGAAGCTCTTATTCTTAGACTTTGCACATGGATATGTAATTTCAACTCCGCTAATATTTTTCGGATTAGAAAGCATAAAATTAATAAAACCCTCAACCTCTTTATGATAATCTTGCCTATAAAACCCTTCAAAATAATCTCAATACATCCAAAAATTACCATTTATTACTTATGATTTCTGTTAGTATAGAATATTAATCACAATATTTTTTAATAAAGTAATTGTTAATTAAAAATTCAACCTTTTATTCTAAATAAATTCACAATCCAATAACTAATTTTTATTTCTATACAAATTTAATTTTGCATCAAAATATGAACTAAAAAATAAAATTAATAACTAATAATAGATGCCCAACTAATTATGCATTCTTTGTTTAATTTAAACTTATTCAACTTAAACTAATACCTTTTAATTATTATCAATTCCATAAAAAAATCAATTTCCCTAAATTTCCTCAAATTTCAAACTTGACAATAAAATTGACAAAATTTAATTGGTACCCATTAAATAATCCATCATCTCTTCAATTGTAACACACTTAAGTTACAAATTCAAACCCAATTTCATCATATGACAAATAAAATTAGTTTCTTCAAATCCAAAACAAACTCAAACATATAAATCATACATTAATACAAAATAAATCTCTAAAAAAAAGTTGTAAAACATTTAAATATACAAGCAAACTATAAATAGTACAAAAAAATCAATTAGTTAACCTAATATATATATGGCTTAAAAAATAGATAGTTTTGCTTATTTGTTATAGTGAAGTTTCATAAGAAACTGAATCAAAAGATAAATACTAACGTGATTGATAGATTTAGGTTGATGTTAGTGGTTTGGGATGGCCAGATCTGTTTGAAAAATGGGGGGAAAAGGCTGCTTTTTAGGGGTTGGAAAAAGAAGGAGGGGGGATCATCAAATTTATTTCTTTTAATTTTTTCAATAAAATATCTATCAACAATTCCATTAAAAAATACAAACATGTCATTTTTTATGGGATTATTGATAATTTTTTTATTTTTTATTTTGTCTATTATGTCATAATTTTTCTTAGCAATTACCAATGGAAAATTGATATTGTTATTTATGTCAGAAAGTTCTAACAAAATATTTTTCATCGACGTTTTCATTGCTATTTGTCAATTTTCTTGTAGTTATATTTTGTAATTTTTATAACATAAGTTTTTTTATATGGAATATTAACAAGTTTAAAATTAATTATGAGTGAATGAAAAATTAATCTTAAAGAAATTTTGATTGAAATGTTTTTACGAAGTTAGAAATCTCAATTTGACATTGAAAGATTACAATATTTTATTGTAGTTTATATAACAAAAAATAGAAAAATTAGAATTGAGCCCACAAGGCACAAAGTTTTAAGAGAGGAAAGGCTTTAGGCTTGGGTGAATTTTGAGTTTAAGACACACGTGCATGCTCAACTAGGTTTGAGTGGGAAAATGTTTAGTTTTTAAGGTAAAACATGTTATAATTTTATTTTATAGTAGGTAATTAAAGGTTAAAATAAAAGGAGAGAAACGTATAATGAGGGTTTGAAGTAATTCACTTTAATTTACTATTAAAAAGGTTAGAATGAGGAATGTTTTACATAACAAACTTAGCTCTTTCGTCTTTTTCTCTAATGTTTTTCATATACCTTATTCTCCTTTATTTTGCTTATATAGAAAATATTATAGGCCTAGTATAATGTTGTAATCTCTACCTTTATTATTATATATTGTTCTACATATATAAATAGATAAGACTGGCTAACTAATAGGTTAAGTCTCCTAATTATTCTTAACTTGATAGCAGAGCCTTTTGCAATCAAAACTCTTATCTCCCTTTTCCTAATGGACTCTACTGCTGCTGTTGACTTCTCCTTTTACCAAACTAGCGGTGTAGTATAGCCGACCAGCCACTTAGAAGTTGCTACCGGTGGTGCTTTCTCACACTAGTAGCATCCCTCACCTATAGAGTAGAACCATGGTTCTTTATCCTATATTTTTGTCGTCCTTCTTCACATCATGGGAAGATCAAATCCAACTATAATTGCTTTGTCCAACATTCAAAAAAGTTGTTTTTATTAAAGCTTACAAACACCAATTATCTCTATTGGCGAATGCAGATAAAACCATATCATATTGGTTAGGGTGTCTTCCACTTTGTTGATGGCTTAGTGTCGTGTTTTCTCTCTTATATTTCTAACAGTTTTGATGGTTCTTCTTTAGCAATCAACCTCTTTTTTCTTTATTGGAAGCAAGTTACTCTCCTCTCTTTCCATGAATGTACTACACCTTGTGGTAGATTGTCAAACCTCTTATTATATTTGGCACACTATTGAGAAAACATTTGCCTCTCTGTTAAATTCTCATATTATGCAACTCCATAGGTCTTTTCAAGATCTTTCTCAAGGAGATGCTTCTGTTATATATACATGCAATAAGCAAAGTTATTATTTGATGGATTGACTATTGTTGGTTGTCCTATCTCTCTTGAAGACTTTAACCTCTATGTATTTCATGGTCTTCGTGGTGAGTTTAAAGACTTGGTAACTAGTCTTGTAATCAAGGCAAAATCACTGTTATATGATAGCCTTTATAGTCATCTTCTTACCTATGAGTTTTTTCTTAAGACCTCCCTTCAACCCGTCACTGCAAATCCTCCTGTACTTCCCACACTATATCCTTGCTAATCTTACATATATGATGGTTTCTATGTTCTATCTGAGTCTTTTACCACATCCATCCCTCAAGCTTATTAGTCTCCTTACATCTCTACAACTACTGATTTGTGGCATCGTCAATTGAGTAATCCTACTTCTTGTATTTTCAATTTGTTAGTTTCTAAAAATAAAATATCTTGTACTTCTAGATGCTCTCTTGTTCAATGTCAAGCTTGTTCGTTAGGTAAGTCGTTGCATCTGTCATTAAGACCTACAAGTAAAAAAACTACTACCCCACTTGATTTAATATTTAATAATGTTTAGGGCCCTACTCCTATGTTTTCCTCTGGTGGTTTTCGTTACTTCGTTATCTTTGTCGATACACATATAAAACATATATGGTATTATCCTCTTGTTGTAAAATAAGATGTGTTTTTCTACATTTCATCGTTTTAAAGTGTTGTTGAGCGTCATTTTTAATGAAAAATTAAATATATTCAAACTAATTGAGGTGGTGAATATCATAAGTTATGCATTCCAAACTATTGGTATTCATCATAAGTTAATTTATCCTTATACATATGAGCAAAATAGCACCATGGAGCATCGTCATCGACATATTGTCGAAACTAGCCTTACTCTCATAGGCCAATGTTGTGCTTCATTATGATTTTGGAACTATGCAATTGAATCATTAATATATCTCATCAATTGCATGCCTACTCTTGTCCTCTAAAATCAATCTCTATTTAAGTATCTGTTTAATCATACTCCTAATTATGATTTTCTATGTACTTTAGGTGTCTTTGTTTTTGTTTTTTGTTTTGTTTCCATACCATGCTCATAAGTTGGATTTCCATTCATCTCCATTTTTGTTCTTAGGATATAGTTCCTCTCATCTTAGTTATCGTTGTCATGATTTAGCATCTCAACATATTTATATCTCTCGTCATGTTCACCTTTACAAGACTAGATATATGTTTTAATGTTAATAGAGTCTGTAAATTTATGCATGCTCTTACAGATTTTTATTGGGGTGCCGTTAAATGCATTTTGCATCATCTACGGGGTACAATATCCTATAGCTTACATATCACTCGCAGTTCCTCCTTTGCTCTATATGGCTTTACAAATGTAGATTGGAAAGGTAGCATTGATGATTGTAAGTATAGAGGATGTTATTATATTTTTTTTGGTCAGACGCTGATTTCATAAAAATCAAGCAAGTAACACGCAGTCGCTTACTCCTCTACCAAGGCTGAGTATAAAGCCTTAGTAGATGGCATTACTGAGGTTATCTGGCTTCAGTATTTATTAAGAGATCTGCAGCTGAGGTTATCTGGCTTCAGTATTTATTAAAAGATCTGCAGATTCTTTTTGCCTCTGTTCCTATTATTTGGTGTGATAATCTTTATGCTACTTATTTATCTACAAATCCTAGCGTTCATGCTCATACTAAACATGTTGAAGTTAACTATTATTTTGTATGAGACAGGGTTGCAAAGAAAGAGATTCAGATCATTTTATCTCCTCTCAAGGTCAACTTGCATGTGGTTTTACTAAGCTTCTTCCTATTGTTTCTTTTACTGCTTTTCGATTCAAGTTTTAGATCGATCCTCCACCCTCGACTTGAGGGGGCATATTATAGAATATACCTATATAAAAAATATTATAGGTCTTCTCTAGTGTTGCAATCTCTATCTTTAGTATTGTATATTGCCCTACATATATAATTAAAAAAGGTTGGCTAACTAATAAGTTAAGTCTCCTAATTATTCTTAACTTTGCTGAATTCCTTCTATTATTATAGAGCTTAGGTTCATGTATTTTATAAAGAAATTTTGAGTTAGCTTTTCTAAATTTATAGACCTTGATCAGTAATTTAACTAATCAAGGTGGTGATGTTGGAATTTTATAAGGCTTAATGTTTACAATTCACCTACACCAAGTGACAAACAATAAAACTACTACGATAAAGGATATACTCATGGACAATGACTAGTTTTAAATCTATGTTATTCATCCTAAGTTTATCAACAAGTATACTAAACATTCTATTTAAGATTAAATATTCACTTCAATTCTGAAATATATTGTTCGTGATTTGTTTTATGCATGCTTTGTTCTTAAAGTTGTCATGTTTTTTCTTATAAATTATAAAAAAAAAAATATAGTAATTTTTTGTTTATGCTAAAACATATCTAGGTAATTTCATGTTTACGTTAGATCACATTGTATCAAACTAATCTTTAAACTATTGTTGGTTAAACTAAACTTTATCAGACACCTACCCCACATTATGTTTGATTGGACTGGTTATAGATCCAAATTTCAACGAGAACTACCATTTTGCGTCACCTCTACTTTAAGATCATGGAATTATGCCTTCACACTATACAAATTAAGAATTATTGAAGTTTTAAAGCACAAATCATGGATCACTAAAAAGATCACACAAGCATATTTTCAAATCATGTAAAATAAATAACCGATTTTTTATTAGCCTGCCAGCTCTAGATCGGAGTAGCATGCATGTCTAAATTGCTTGATTTTGGTGATTGAAGACATGTTCTCATTGAAGACGTGTATGCTTGAATTTTTTGCGTGCGCACATGGAAAAAACGTATGCTTAAATATTTTGCGCGTTTTTCCTCCTACATATTTGAAGTATCATTCACAAGTACAGGAGTCCCATATTACAACTTGTCTAGATTAACTTGATCGACATGACATCTGTTACTGAAACTATTATTATTATTCTTCATAATGATCTGCGTCCGTATTGTTTCTTACTTCCTCTGTGCAGTTATCTAGGTTGCTGCTGTCCGAGGGCAGAGTTCGGACATTTAATGTCACAAATCTTCTTGCTGCTCAGCTTTCATACCCTACATCAGAAAAATTTTAATGGATAAGGTCTGAGATTAAATTGAACAATTTGATATACTACAATAAGGTTTTGTTCGAATGATCCACCGTCAATAGCAATATTTTTAAAGCATGGCAGCGACGTTATGCTTATCTGACAGCACCATTCGGCGTGGAAAAAGGCGGTTAAAGCTCTAAAATTTGTCCAAATAAAAAGGGCTTCTCCATTCAGGTTCATGGCTTATCTCCGTGAGGTCATTTTCTAATTTAATGGGAACCATATATAGAACTGATAGTTGACAACCGTCCAGTATAAAACAGGGTGCTTCGTCAATGGTGTTTCTATTAACCTCAGCATTTTTCAGGCTTGCATAAAGCTTCTGGTTTGTGTTACCAGCTGTCTTTGGTAGGTTTATACTTTATATGCCTCATATATCACGACAACGACAGAATCTGATTTATCATTCATGAATTATCTTCCATGCAGGATCAGATATGGATTAAGACAGTAAAAATTTAATAAGACGAATCCAAAGGATGGTGCTGCCAGCCATCTATATTACGTGATTGGTAAAGCATAGTAGGATGCATCACAAGTTCAACTTTTAAAGGCCAATGTGTGATAGGTTCAAGGATGTTTTAATGAGAAAGTTGGCTTATCAGAACTAATCGAAAACCGACTCCAACCTACCTGACGAATTATGGTTTTATTGGTGGACTTACACCCTGTCCACTAATTCTCAGGTAAAGTGAAAAGCTAGGGTTAATAAAGTCTATATATAGCCGGCACAGATATTATCTCTTAAATTATAGCACAGCACAAAGCTGTTTTATGCACCATAAGTCCAATGGCTAATTTAAGATGTTTATTGTGTCTAGTCTTGGTACTGTTGCTTCTGTCTTCAAGGGTCAATAGTCGCGCTTTCAATTTAAGGGTAAAGAGGAGGAATGTAAGCCAAATGTTCGAGGCATTGCATAAAGTTGCCAGTGCAACAAACCAAACCAGGTACAAGCGGCCTGATAGGTTGAGCCCTGGGGGACCTGATCCCCATCATCACTAACTTGTTTAAAATCAACCAAGAAAGGATACTGGATTCATGAGAGTTATATATTCATGTAATCTCAATCGTTGTAGTATTTGTTTTTATGAGAATGATTATATGTTACTGTTATTTGTCAATGTGTGGATCTTGGTTCTTGTTCGTTTTCTCTTCGGATAACAGGGATTTGTTGGAAGAAAATTAGTGTAGTGGCTTATTATGGATAGTAATGCTTATTTGCATAGCTAAAAAACAACTTAAGAGGAAGATAAACTTTTTTTAAGTGTTTTTCTCTAAGTTTTCCTTTTCATACACTCCTTCTAATTATATATATAGGCCTAAATTTCTAGACAAATAAGGAATTAAACTAAATAAAGAAGAATCTAATCTAATAAGGAAAAGTAATTCTACCAACTTAACTAGTTGACCAATTCTCCATCGGTAGATCGATTCCTTTGTTTCAACCAATTGACTGGTTCTTAATTAATAGATTAATTCCTTTGTTTTTTAGAAAAAGCAAAAATTTAGTTTATTTTCAACATCTTTCCTTAAACTTGATTTATAATAACTCTTAACTTATCTCTTTGATTGACAAATACATCATGTTGCTTTGTGAAAATATCTAAGACTTGGTCTTGGGTCTTTACATATTTGACTTCTACTTTTTTATTTGTAATGTAATCTAAAGTTAAATCAGAGTTTGTGATAATTCAGTGAGCAATCAAATCAGGTAGGCTCTTTTTGCTATTTATATGATTAGGACATTATATATATATATATATATATATATATTATGGTGTAACCTACTACACAAGATAAATTTATACAAGGAAAGGCATAATATTTTCTATTTTACAATACATTCTATAATGTACCCCCTCAAGCTAAAGGTGGGTTATCCACGTGAAGCTTGTAACGTAAAGAAGCAAAAATAGAGTGAGCGAATGGCTTCGTAAGGATATTGACTAATTGATCTTCGGATGAGATGAAGCAAATCTGAATCTTCTTTTTAGCCACTGAATTACGAATAAAGTAATAATCAACTTTAACATGCTTTGTACGAGCATGAAATATCAAATTGACACACAAACAAGTAGTACCTAAATTATCGCACTAGATAGTGGTAGTAAAACTAGGACTGAAGCACAAATCTAATAGAAGATAGCAAAGCCAAATAACCTCAGCTAAGGCCAGATTTCCATGAAATAGGAGTGTTGCCAAGAAAGACAATGTATCCACCCATGAATTTTCTATCATCAATACTTATTGCCCAATCAACATTAGTAAAATCATGAAGTGATAAAGAAAAGACACGGGTAAGGTGGAGATCAAAGAAGGACATACCTTTCAAGTATCATAGTATATGTTTAACAACAACCACATGACTTTTAGTAGGAGCATGCATAAACTGATAGATCTTATTTACAACATAACATATGTCTAGTCCAGTAAACGTGAGTTACTGAAGAGCATCAATAATTCAGCGAAAATAAGTAGGATTCAAAAACAACTCACTAGATTGCAGGTAAATTTTGGAAATAGAGGCTGGTGTATCAACAAGATAACATGATGAGATACCCGTACAACAAAGAATGTCACGAACATACTTGTGTTGACTAAGCATGAGACCTATACTGGTGGGAGTGACTTCAATCCCCAAAAACTAATGAGCATTACCCAGATCATGAAGTTTAAACTCTGAACTTAGTAAGGTAATAAGATGTTGAATCAATGCAGAGTTATTATTGATACGTAAGATGTCATCCATATAGACAAGTAAATAGCAGATATCATGATTCATAGTCAGAATAAATAAGGAGGTATCAACCTTTGAAGCCTGAAAATCAATGGTCAGAAAAAAATCACTTAATCCTATGTACCAAGCCCATGATGCTTGTTCTAAGCCATAAAGAGACTTGTGAAGGCAACAGACATGAGTTGGTAAAGTAGAGTTGATAAAACCTGGTGGTTGTGAACCATTAAGGAAAGCATTGTCAACATCAAGTTACCGAATTTGTTATCTTTTAGATATTATAATAGTGAAAACTGACTGAACAATAGTCAGTTTAACAATAGGACTGAAGAGTTTTATAGTAATCAATATATTCCTATTAAGTGAACCCTCGAATAACCAAGCGAGCATTGTAGCAATCAATAGAACCTTCAGCTTGACACTTGATTTTATACACTCTTCGGCAATCAATTGCATTCATAGAAGGGTCAAACGTCACTAAGGACCAAGTTGCATTGGCATGTAAGTCTACAATTTTAGACTTTATGACAGTATGCCAATATAAAAACTGATCAGTTTCCTTAAAATTCAAAGGCTCAAGAGTAGGGGGAGATGTTACTTGTCGCACATCCCCCGTGCGGTGTCGATGGTGATTTTCATCGTTGTTGGCTTGATTGGAAGTTACCACCTAGTATTTGATTGAAAGTTACTAGGAAACCCAAATGTATTGGTCTTTGTTAGAGATTCACGAGTAAGGGACTAGTTGTGGATAGGGAAAGTATTAGCACCACTAACTCACCCTACTTGAGGCAAGCTGCTTCGTGATTTGATGTAATTTAAAAAATTAAAATATTAGCCAAATTCTTAAAATTTTAATAAATCAGTTATTAAATCCCAAAATATATGCTGAAACAAGTTCTTATATTTTCATAGGAAATATGACATAATTTTATTTGTACCCATAATACTTGACCGTATGCAAATTAAAACATTTAATTCTTTTTTTATCTTTTTTATTTTTTTAAGATTTATAAAAACATTCATAAAAAATGAAAAAAAATACAAACACAAACACTCACACCTCACTTCTTACTATTACTCACACATTATTTTTATATATTCCAAAATAACAAAAATTCAAAATAATTCAAATACAATTCAAAATTACAAAGTAAACCCCTAAAAAATCAAGAAATTGCAGAGGATGACTTTTGGGAATACATGAACAATGGTGGCACATCTTCTCCACGTGCCCTACCACTAGTGGTGCATGGGTTCAGACATCGCCACAAGCAAAGCCTAAGAGATCAGTGGATTTGGGATGTTTTCTCTTTTCCCTTTCTGCACCGGTAGTGGTCATCACTGTCACCTATAAAAGAAGAAAAAACACAAGCAAAGTTTTGGTTCTTCCTCTTTTTTTTTTTCATATCTATTATCTCTTCCTTTTTTTTAGATCTGTTTCACTGTAGATCTATTTTTTTCATCTTCTTCTCCTTTATTCCAGGTAGCTGGTGGTTGTGGTGGGAGTTGTCCATGGTGGTCACTACTTTAAGGGTCTTCAACTGTTGGTGGCAGCGGTGGTTGGCTTTGTTGTTGTTATCCAAGGGGCTCCTGTTGTTGTCATTTGTTTGGCTGGCTTCATTTTGGAGAAGAGTTTTGCCTAGGAGCTGTTGTGTATAGGCTATTGGATCTCGGGTTAGGATGGCGCTGCTGTGGGTGATAATGAAAGGGGCTAATGGAGATAGGGGGAACAACTCTATAGTGTTCTTGAGGTGAAGATGAAAATGGTTGTGGGTCGACTGAGAGAGGGAAGATCTGTTGGCTGAAAGGGCAAAACTTTGGCTGATGAGAGGGGAGACTAAGAAGCATTGGTTTGTTTTTAAAGGAAAGGGGTCGGCTGGCCTCAATAGGGAAAACAAGGAAGTTGTGGGACTGTAAGGGGTCTGCTTTAAATGATTCTAAGAGCAGAAATCACTAAGCATGGGGGAGTAATTGGGAGAGGGAGGTGCTAAGAGGGGAATGGAGAGTGGCTGCTCCTATGTTTGGTAGAGAATATTTAGGTTTAGGGTTTTTTTATGGTTGCCCTAAATTTCTCTGTCTTAAAAGTGTTCTCTTTTTGTGTATGTTGTGACCTCTATTTATAAGCAAAGTGGCTTGGTCTCCAAAACACATTGGTCCTTTAATTTCTTTATATTTTTTGCAAATTTTGAGTTTTTGTATTTTTTTAAAACAAGCAATATCAATGTCGACTCAATAAGAAAAATCAGTGATAAAAATTAGGTAGCAACAGATGCCCCCTCTTTACAATGCTTGCGAAGAAAAAATCCTCAATGTTTTGCAAAGTAAATTTTGTAAATAAAACTTGTCTTCTTCTCTTGTTGAATGATCCACTCATCTTAGAAATTTGCCTTTTCTTTTCTTTTCTTTCTTTCTTTTCCCCTTTTTTTTCTTTTTTTTTTCTTTCTCTCCCTATTTTTTTCTTTTTTTTTTTGGGTTAACTTGAAATCCCATCTGGCGATCTACTTTAACCAAAACCAAAACCGGTGTGTAGTCCAGTTAACCTGAAATCACATCCGGCAATTCCTTTTAACCAAAGCTAAACTTGGCATGTGATTGGGTTAACTTGAGATCTCATCTAGCGATTTTCTTTAACCAGAATCCATGCAAAGATGTGTGTGTGGTCTCATTGTAATAGGTGACTTACCTAGAAAAAATAATTGTCATTGTGATGGGTGACCTACCCAAGTGGAAAAAATGATGGTTTACATGAACAAAATATTGATGTATTCTCCCAAGTGTAGGAGTGTGGAAGTAATAAATAACCCGATAAAACTGAGGTTGAACCACAGAGAGGTTAACTATATAAATTATAAATGATGATGAGGAGGAGGAGGACTTGAAGAGGACTTTGAGATATAAAATTAATGTAAGGATTAAACAAGGATAAAATAAATGTTAAGGTTATAAAATCCACTAATGGTATTTGAAACAAGTATAATATAGACTCTTTTTATTACTCAACTAGAAACCATACATAAAGGACATTCCAATCGGTTTATAAATTGTTAACATAATTACATTAGTTATCTTATTTGAATAATGCTAATACTTGTAAATGTTGTCAAATATTCATGATTATAACTTATGTTAACAAGAAATCAAGTTTCGTTTATAGCATAGATGTTGGTTATACCACATGGTTGCGCTATAAAAGTGTTAGATATTTGTTGTACCAAGGGTTATACAACATAAAGCTAGATTAATCATTTAACAACCAAAGTATTGAGAGTTAATAAGATAATAAATACAAAACTTGTTAGTATCAAACATTAAAGTCTATGTTGAGTTTATATTATACTTATTCTTACACCATTAGTGTATCTTTTTACCTTGACATGATAAACTTAGCTAAACATAATGACAAAGAGAAACATAGATAAACAAGATAAGAACATAAATAAGATATAAGTTAACTAAGTAAAGGAAATGAAATGAAAAGCATAAATAAGAGATTAATATAAGTAAAACTTAAGCATTACAACAAGAAAGAGAGCAAGAACATGATCTTGATCTAAAAACTAAAATGCCTAAATGCATGGAAAATGCCTCTTTTTTATAGGCCAAAATTCAAAACTATTGATTTGTTGACTAATTGTTGAGTGGGTAACCACATCTTGTCTTGGTGATAATTCTTATCTTTTTCTCTGAATAAAACGTTATTGTTAACGTCATAATTTGAGCATACTGTCTTCATAAAAGTTTTAAAAAATTGTCTCATCTTTCCAACAAATAAAAACTCAGTGCATATGGACTTCTAGAATTTGAGATATAGGCTGATCACTGAGCAATGTCTAGGCTGCAGGACAAAATCAAATTTCTCTGTTGTTGCTACAATTTGAACTTTAAAACGACATTTTTGAATCTTAGACTCTCATGAAAATTTTAGGCCTATGTCTTAACTTTCCATCCATATAGAACAGACCTAAATTCAAGTTCTACAGCTCCAGTTATGATCCAATAACCGAATGGTGTTTTAGTTTGGATTAAACCAACATCTCTTTTCTAATCTTAGCCCTCTTTTTGTCTTCTTATTTTCATTAGTTAAACTCATTAATCAATCTCTTGATTTATGTGATAGACATGCATTTAAAATGAGCATTTACCATAAATTAAAGGTATTTTATATCATTAGATATGTTATTATAAAACATGTTCTAGCTAAGGAGTTATTGATACTTGAAGAGCAAAAAAATGATATAAAACCTTCATAAAAATATACTTTTAAGTATTAATCAGTTTTCCATCTTTGTTGGGTAGATATGGCAACTATCAATCTAATGGTTTCTAATATAGCAACTGTAGCAAAAACTTCATTATAGTCAATTCCTTACTTTTGACTATAACTTTTTGCCACTAATCTTGTCATGTACCTCTCCACTTGCCCTTTGACATTCTTCTTTTCTTTGTAAATCTGCCTGACATCTATTGAATTTTTTTTTTTGGTTTAGGAACCAATTTTCATATATCATTCTTCTTAATTGATGCAATCTCCTCATCTATATAATTCTCCAATTTTCATCCCTTAATGCTTCTTTAAACACTATAGGTTCACAAGTCTCATATATCAAAGCTAATTCTCATCTTTCATATATGACTTTAGGCATTTAGGCATATTTGTCTCTATATTTAGCAAAAATATCATGTTCTTATTCATGGTTACCTTTACAATCATAATTCCATTAGTATTAAATAATGTTAAAGTACGATATTTCATCTTAATTTCATAATTCTTCTTTAATAATTGTTCTAAACCCCATATATTACTCTTTACAGTTGAGATATAATAAACATCATTAATAAATTGATGACTACCATGTTTTAGTTAAATTAGAATCATCTATTTTCCTTTGACAGAAACCTATGAATGATCTACAAAGATGACATTATGTTTAATTAATTTATTAAGCTCCATTAACTTGTCTTTGTCTCTTATATGATTGTTGGCTCTATTTTTAAGATACCATATATTTTCTTTAGTTTTCATTTGTTCATCATAGACTAGTAATAAGGTAGCTTCCTACTCCTCTTTCATTACTAGATTAGCATTCTATTTAACCTTTTTAGTTAAAATTCCAACAAAGACCTATTTTTAAAATTATAACACTTCATTTTTGTTTTATCAAACCTAGGTCTCAGATTGCTACTGTCCGAGAATCCGGTTGATCGATTAACTTCAATTGGTTGACTGGTTGATCTGTTGAGGCTGCCCTGACTTCCTCTTCCAAATCCTTATCTTCCACCTTTTCCTCTATCTTGTCTGTAACCTCTACCTCCTTGGCTATATCCATATCTATAGCCATCTTACTTCTTATTTTTAGAGAATTTTGAGAAGAGTACCTGTGCACCGATATCTTTTTGAATTTTGTTAATTCTTTCTTTATAGGCTTGTATTTTTCCTGAGACCTTGAATTATTAAAAAAATCCATATATTGTAATTCCTTTATCATGACCACCATATAGTGGAGTTTTTTTTACCACGAACATAAGATACTTTCTGCCACACACGTTTCATCCTTTTTCTCCCTATATATTTTCATTTGATTGTATGTGAATAATACTCTAGTAAAGTAATCTGAAATACTCTCTAATTTAAGCATATGTAATTTTTGAAAGTTAACTCATAACTTTTATAGGCTTATCTTTTTTACATTAATGGCTTCTTGGTTATTGCAAAACTTCCCATGTTTGCTTGATGGTGGTTATGTTAGACGCTATCTCAAAAGTGGTATCATCTAGACATTAGTGGATGATTATGATTGCTTGTTAATCCTTTCTTTGTGCCTTTTACAAAGCCTCTTTTTGGATTGAAGTCAACATCACCTCTTCCATGAGCTCTTTAAGGTCTTTTTCAACCATTTCCTATACATCTCACAAATACATCAAATTTTGTAGGACATTGAAATGGAAAGTTTGGATTAGCCATGTCAAATAATTAGAACAAGCTATGATATTATTTGTTAAAAGAAAATAAATAATGCTAGATTGCAAAGCTAAAGAACAACACAGAATTTGAGAGGAATGTATATTTTTCTGTAAGTTTTCTTTTCTATACACTTTTTGACACTTACATTATGCTTCTGATTACAAGTATATTTGGCAAAATTCGTAGTTGTTAATGAAAATTACTTGATCCATCACTATTGTATAGTTTAAAACTTGGGTTTGAGATTAAATAGCAGCGTTGCAGTAGCTAGCACATTATTTAACCTCAGTGGAAAGATATCATATATTCTTTAGTCTTTGCAGTATTCTTGAATAGACTTTAGATCAGATAAGACGAGGAATCCTAATCGATACATTTTATTGCTTACATGGGTAATTTCGTATACAAGAATATTAACACAAAGATAAAATAACACAAGAAAAACAATAAGAACAAGTAATATAGAATCTTGCCATATAAGATTACCATACAAGAACTATAATTCAAAATTTTCATTAACAACTACTTATATGCTTCTGATTACAAGCTAGAACTTGATCCATTACTATAATTCAAAAACTATAGAATTTTGGAAGTTTTTTTCGCCACATACAAAAACTATAATTGCGAAGCTATAACTTTTTTAATGGATAATGACATAATCATTCCTTTTTCTTTCTTTCTTTTTTCAATCATGGGCAATGCCAAGTTGAAAGTATTCAATCCTTGACTATCTTCAGCTTCAAAAGTTTGCAATCCTTATCCAAAAAAACAAAACAGAAAAGCATTCTCCCTCTCTCAAGTTGTCTTTTCTTGTCGTGTCCTATATTGCTTTAGAAACTTAAAAGATTTCTAATAGGACTGTGCATGAGCCAAAATAATTAGTTAAAGCAAACAGCATTAACTGCTAACCAAATGAGGCATCAAAGGAGGCAATTTTATATTTGAAATGACCACGTGGAAAGACATTAGCCAACATCAAAAGTTGGAACGCTTTTGTATGTGGCGATTGAAATGTTATTGAATGAATTAAAAAAATGTGCACTCCTTTGTTTTATTGTTCAAAGGCTTCCGTACTCCTAGCATTTCTTGATACTTTCTTCAAGAACTGTCCAAATTTTCAGATATAAAAGAACAGATGATGAATAGACCAACAAGTTCTAGCTGACCAATCCAAGATATTAGCTGCATCTGATTATTATTCATGGGTGATTTTTAGTGGGGACTACAGACAAAGCATTCGAGTAATTTAAGGTGACGGCGGGTTACATACGCAGACCTCCATTGAAGAAAAAAGACAGCAATACACGGGGGGTAGAAGTCATATTTGTTCTTGTTTAACCTACGAAATCTTAGGTATTTCTTACGCATTTTCATTATAAAACCATGCATGCTCCTATTGATTTCTACACTACTTTACTAATCCTAGTACCTTAAGCAAACAATCACTCTTTAAGTTTGCTTCAGTGATCACTCTCAAACATTTTCTTAGGGAATAATACATGGCTAATTCAACTGTCTTGCGAGTTTCAATGCTGATCCTGGTCATTTTATCCGCAAATATGATTAATTTGGAAGCAATAAGTTATCGTGGGCTCGAGTATGCCTAAAAGGATTGCTAGCAGCTCTCTCTTACAGAAATGAGGCTATGATATGTCAAAAAGGAATGTGACCGAGACATCACCTTCAAGACTTTCACCTGGAGGGTCAAATCCTGAACATCACCTGTCCCAACCAAAGTCAGAAATGCCTTAGAGGAAGAAGCACAAATAGCCCAGCACAGGATGGATAAAACCACCCATTTCTTTAAATTTGGTACCTTCTACAATGTCTTTTTAGGCATTTTAAAATACATTAATGCCTTAGACGAAAACTCTTAAAACATCCAAATAAAATTCCGTAACGTACAATTTTTTCTGTGGGATTTTGTTTTGATGTCAAGTAATATCTTTATGTCCATAGAGACACAAGAAAAGGAATAAAAACTTCAAAGGCATTGTACTATTGTAGAAACCACCCTGGCTCTGAATTTAATTTATGGAAAATGTGCTTGAGCATCTTAAATTATCGCTGAACTTTTCTTTCTTCCCTTGATGTTTCATCTATGGATGGAACTGGGAGGGTCATCTAGATCTTCTTTCCTTGAAATTAATTAGTTATTTTCAATTAAGGCAGCAATTAGTAGTTACTCGAGAGTTTGATCACGACACAAGCATAATGGATAAACAAATTAAATTAAACTGCAATTGAACTCCAATAATTTTATTGATGAAAAAATTCCGAATTCTCTTACAAATTACGGAATAAAAGGAACCCTGCCTCATTACTAGGGCAAATTATGAAAGCAAGATTCCTAGGCAATTTTTTTTTTAAATTAGACCGGGTAATCTCGTGCTAACCTACAAAATATGTGACTTGATATATTAAATTAAAATAATTTTATAAAAAAATAAAATTAAAAAATATTAATATTATAAAAAACCCAAAAAACTTAAGCCGAGCCGAATCAGGAAAATCTTTCAAATCTATGACCTCAATCTTGAGTTTAAAATCTTCTTGTAGAAGGAAAACTTGAAAAAAAAAGAAGAGATAAGTCAAATTCCATATAAAAAAAAACTTGATTAATAAGGTGTTGAGGAATGAAATAAAAAAAAATTCTTATAAAAAAAGATTAAAAAACAAATAGCATTTAAAAAAATAAAAACCAAATATGATATAAAATTAAAAAAAAACTTATTAAGAGATGCAATTGAAAAAATAATTAAATTAAAAGAATAATATAAAATATTGAGGGATGAAATTGAAAATATAATTTAATTAAAAAAATCATAATAAAAAAATAAGGACTCATTCTAAAAAAAATCAAAAGTGGATTAAATTAAGAAAAAATTTCAATTCTATAGATTATTTAAAATAAAAAATTAATAATAAAAGAAGAATAACTAAATTTAAAAAAATAAATTATAAGACTGCTTTGAAAATATGAAGGATAGACATTCAAATCAAGACAAAGAAAAAAGAAAGAAAGAAAAAATTAATCACTAGCACAAAATCTAATATCTTTTGACCACTTTTGTCACCTGGTAATGGAGATAGTGCTGATACTTGAGCGCCAAATGACACCATACATGTTCAAAAATCACGAGCATTCTCACACGTGTCCATGTGATATGCATGCAAAACCCTCCTTTTAACTTTAAGTAATATTCTATATATACTAAAAAATTATATTGATCCTAATCGGCTTGAAATTAACAAAAAAAAAACCATAAGAAAAAAAAAAACCTCCTGACCCCAGTTGAAGATAATTTGAAGTAAAAAATGTTGTGGTCATTTTATTGTACTTTTTAAAATGAAAGTAAAAGGTGTCCATCTCTGCTAGTGTATTATTTTTTTTGTATCAGAAAGTATAGTAGTTACTTTACTGTGCAGAAAACAATAAAAAGACCACTAAACCCCACTGCCAAGGCCATTTGTGTTTGTTGATAAGAGTAAAATTATAATTTTACCGTCTCAATCCAAACCATCAATAAATCTAGAGCTTTAGTAAATTTGCTATGGTAAAATATCTAAAATATCTAACTTTTTAGTTTTTTTTAATAGTAAAAAGGATTATCCTCGTTGTATAGTACAAGGCTTAGCAGGCCTCCCAAGAAAAAAAAAAGACAAAAAAAGAAGAAAAGTAAATAAAAATAAAGTTAAAATTTTGAAACAATCATGGATTCTGATGACTTTCTTTTGGTTGAATCATAAAATAATTTAGAAACACATTAGTCAGTGCATCAACTCGATATTAGAAAGAAGTAGAATTCCAAGTTAATTTTTAGTATTATAAATTTTTTATTTGAAAAACAGAATTTTAATTTTTACACTTAATGAAATGAATTGAAAAATATATGAATTGAGAAATAAAAAATGATTTGTCAATGAATTAAGAATAATTAGGAGGGTTAAGGTCTTGGTTAGCCAACTTTATATATATATATATTAAAGAAAATATACAATAATAATGGTGGTGACGATATAACACAAGAGTATGGTTATAATATTTTCTATATAGTATATTTCCTATATAATACATTAATATACTTTCTCAAGTTGAGGGTGGAAGATAAACTCGAAACTTGAACTGGAAAGCAGTAAACGGAGCAATAAGAAGCGGCTTAGTAAAAACATCAGTAAATTGATCATGAGAGGGGATAAAACGAATCTGAATCCCTTTTTTCACAACCCTATCTCATACAAAATGATAATCAACCTCAATGTGTTTAGTGCGAGTATAAAAAATAGGATTTGCAGATAAGTAAGTAACGCTTAAATTATCATACCAAATAGTATGAGCAGAGGTAGAAAAAATATGCAGATCTCGCAATAGATATTGAAGCTAGATAACTTTAGTAGTGCCATCAGCCAAGGCTTTATACTCAGCCTCGGTGGAGGAGCGAGCAACTATTCGTTACTTGCTAGATTTCCAAGAGATAGAAGTCTAACCAAAGAAGACAAGACAACCACTTGTGGATTTACGATTATCAGTACTACATACTTAATTTGCATATGTAAAACCATGGACAACAATGGAGAAATTGCGAGTAATATATAAACCATAGGTGGTTGTATTGCATAGATAACGAAAAATTCATTTAACAATACCTTAATAAGAATTTGTAGGAGCATGCATAAACTGATAGATTTTGTTAACAGCAAATCAGTTATCGGGTCTCGTAAATATGAGATATTGAAAGATATCCATAATTTGACGAAATGGTGTAGGGTTAGAAAACAAAGGATTCAAGAGTATAGTGACTTTAGATGCAGAAATACGAGTATCAAATGATTTACAAAAAGTCATACCTGTTCAAGTGAGAATGTCAATAATATACTTAGAAAAATAAGTATTATTATAATATTAAAATATCATACAATATTACAATGTCAAAGCGGTATCTTTTATTTGATCATAATAGCAATAGAAGCGTTATTTTTAATTGATCATAATAGCAATAGGTGATGGTAAGTTTTGAGAAATAAAGCATTAATTTAATTTCTGCATTACAAGGGCATGACTGCACACATGGAAAAATGATAGGATGAGCATTGCATTTTTAAAAATAATCTAGAAAACATATATAATTTTTTAATTTTATTAAATTAACCTTTCAACTAGTAGTATCTAGACCATGACCAAATAAAAATGATGAATTACTATAATAATTTACATATAGATAGCATAAAATAGAAATTGAGAATAATGATATACCTTGAAAAATGAGATGAGAGAGTGAAGGTTCTGCTTGTATTCATGGAGAGGCACGTGTAGAAAGGCAGCGTATCTATCGGAAAGGCAAGCATCGTTAGCACCAAAAAACACAGTAACAGCCAAAGTCGGCGCACCACCACTTCCCACCGGCGGCAATATCCTCTCTGCCACCTTAAGAGCCCACCAGGTATTGTACCCGCTATGCCCTTTCAGCACCACATCAACCTGAAAAACTCAAGAACCAAATACATAACTAAGAAACATAAAGACAATAAATATATTCAGAATTAAATCCTTAATTAGCAGCTTGTAATAAGAAAATTTAGCAAGGTATGAAAGAAAGAAGGGAGTTGCTACCGTGCGAGAGAAATGGTTGCTGAGAGAGGCAGCCCAAACACCATCACCAAAGGAAACTTCAGTGATGGAGTCGCCAAAAAGATAAATCTTTGGTCTCATCTTTAACAAATCTTAGATGCAGGATACACTATTTCTTCAAAGTGATGTTTGGTTATGCCTCAAA